>NC_065920.1:54066631-54297660 GCF_024586455.1 Bactrocera neohumeralis | reverse complement strand
ATTTATGGATGGCCCCTTACAAACAACCGTTATGTGAACAAAACTATAATACTCTCTTTGGCAACTTAGTTGCGAGAGTATAAAAATGTACATATTTCAAATGATTACCCTTAATTTTGTAAACAAATGATATATTTTACTAATTTATGTGGTTCTGTAGATATTTGATGCATTTCTATGCCTATATGTATACTTGTGTGTTCATGTCGAATTTTTTTTACTACGCCACTTGTGAGACGGCGAGTAAATGGTAATAAACACCATGTTTTCTTTTCTTCTTTGAAAGTTTGTATTGTTGTTCTCTCTCCATTTTCGGTATATCTAGTTTGGTATTTTGCAGCTAGACAATAGCTTTCCATTATAGCATGTACACATAACGTCTATGTACGTATTTTGGCCAAATGAGAGTATTAAAATGACATTGAGGAAGCTGTTTTTTTTAAATGTCTTTGTGCACAAAATGTATCAAATCGGGAGAAAACTTGTCTTAGTCCTCATGCGGGTATAACTGTGAGGTACTTAATCGAAACTTGGAAAGCATTTTCCCAGCATTTATCCTGGCAAGTTGCAAGTGTATCAAATTTTCGGATACACCCGAGTTTGACCCTTTCTTACTTGTTTCTCCCTGTTCGGTATATCTAAATATTAGGTATTTCAATCGATGTAGTATCAATAAAGTTTGCTATAAATACTGATTGCTATAGTCGATGACGGCCATATTAGCCCACATATCAATGGATTACCAAGTTTAGGAATTTCACTAGACACAATACCGCTGAAGATACGAATGATTTGAGTAAGGGTACTGACTTTTTCAAATTTATTTACCTGAATACTTCAATGTATATTGAAAATTGTCAGAAATTCGGCTTGAATGCTACAAAAAAATCATATTTGCATTGTATTGGGACTGGTTGTAAAAAATGGATCTATTACGACAATTCTGAACATCAAAAATCATAAGTGACAACAGCAGATAAACCAAATCTACGGTAAAACCAAACATCCATGACGTCAAGGGAATGCTCTGTATTTGATTAGATTAAAAGAGTTTATAAAACCGATGAAACCATTGATGAGGAATACTACCAACAACAACTCATTGAATTGAAGCGAGCCATATGCCAAAAAATGCACGAGGCAGCAATTTTCCACCATGGCAATCCTCGGCCTTATGTTACTTTATAGCCCAGACTTAGACCCTTTTGTGTACCATATAGCTACTATTCGGACTGACTTACAACTATAAGAATAAAAGTTTATTACCTCTATTTAAATATGATTTTCGCTCTTATTCATCTTATATTACGTTTTATACTCACCTTTATCAGGTAATAAATTCGTAGATGCGTCATCTCTAATATCCTCGAGCAACTCTTCATGATTTTTCATCTCTACGATGGATAAGCAAGGAGCGATAAATTGAATTCAGTAAAGTTATAGCAATATCATGTCGACGACGATGTCCCCAAAAGCGCATCAGCGAAAAACTATCACACATATTAAGGGATGACAGCAGCATAGTTGAAATATCATAGGTAATTTGTGACAAACACACCGGTTTCAAGTGGATGTTGATCAACTAATGAAAGTAGATCAAATGTAAAAGAAAAGAAATTAGTGAAATTATAATACGACTTTACATATATATAATATTAATTAACCTTTGCTGCAACCTAATGAGACACGACCTGCTTCTCAATCGAGAAATATATCTGAAGCCAAAACAATTTCTAGGGGTCATGAATAAATGGGTAAGGGCTTACTATAATCAGGATTTTACTCTCTTAATGCTAAGAATTTTAAATTTTTTTAATTGTGCGCTTAGTTAAACATTTTGGCAAAAACGTAGTTTAAAATAACTCGCGAACCACTATTGTCTAGTTTTCCAATCCATTTGACGGTTGTAGCAGCTTTTATACACTATATTTGGTGCCCAATTTTTGTTCACTATAACACAAGAATCATAAAAAACTGACACAAAAAACCCTTTGAGGGTTTTCATGATTTCATACCATCATTTTTGTTCAGTACTGTGTAATAAGGGTCATAAAGTATCTCATATAATTAGAACTTTTTGACTTATATTATTCAGAATATTTAACATTTTTATTAACTCTAGTGTATATGTACAAGTACGTATTTAATTTTTAAAAGCAGTCTCTTGTAAGGAGTTTATATTTATACCCCACATATTTTTGGTCTTCTTCTTCTTTTCTTAACTTCTTGATTATGAGTTGGTCATTTCTTTTTTCGCTGGTCAATATGTCCAAGCGAAGAGGTCCTTCTTTATCTTCGAAACTTTCAGAGCTGGACTGTTTTCATCCATCCGGACAACATGACCTAGCCAGCGTAGCCGCTGTCTTTTAATTCGCTGAACTATGTCAATGTCGTCATATATCTCGTACAGCTCATCGTTCCATCGGATGCGATATTCGCTTGGCCAATGCGCAAAGGACCCTAAATCTTTCGCAGAATTTTTCCCTCGAAAACTCGTAACGTCGACTCATCGGTTGCTGTCATCGCCCAAGCCTCTGCACCATATAGCAGGACGGGAATTATGAGCGACTTATAGAGTTTTGCTTTTGTTCGTCGAGAGAGGACTTTACTTTTCAATTGCCTACTCAGTCCGAAGTAGCACCTGTTGGCAACAGCAATCCTGCGTTGGATTTCCAGGCTGACATTATTAGTGGTGTTAATGCTGGTTCCTAAATAGACGAAATTATCTACAACTTCAAAGTTATGACTGTCAACAGTGACGTGAGAGCCAAGTCGCGAGTGCGACGACTGTTTGTTTGATGACAGGAGATATTTCGTTTTGCCCTCGTTCACTACCAGACCCATTTTCTGTGCTTCCTTGTCCAGCCTGGAGAAAGCAGAACTAACGGCGCGGGTGTTGAGGCCGATGATATCAATATCGTCGGCATACGACAGCAGCTGTACACTCTTATAGAAGATGGTACCTTCTCTGTTTAGTTCTGCAGCTCGAACTATTTTCTCCAGGAGCAGGTTGAAGAAGTCGCACGATAGGGAGTCGCCTTGTCTGAAACCTCGTTTGGTATCGAACGGCTCGGAGAGGTCCTTCCCGATCCTGACGGAGCTTTTCGTGTTGTTCAACGTCAGTTTACACAGCCGTATTAGTTTTGCGGGGATACCAAATTCAGACATCGCGGCATAAAGGCAGCTCCTTTTCGTGCTGTCGAAAGCAGCTTTGAAATCGACGAAGAGGTGGTGTGTGTCGATTCTCCTTTCACGGGTCTTTTCAAGATTTGGCGCATGGTGAATATCTGGTCGGTTGTTGATTTTCCAGGTCTGAAGCCACACTGATAAGGTCCAATCAGTTTGTTGACGGTGGGCTTTAATCTTTCACACAATACGCTCGATAGAACCTTATATGCGATGTTGAGGAGGCTAATCCCACGGTAGTTGGCGCAGATTGTGGGGTCTCCTTTTTTATGGATTGGGCATAGCACACTTAAATTCCAATCGTTGGGCATGCTCTCGTCCGACCATATTTTACAAAGAAGCTGATGCATGCTCCCTATTAGTTCTTCGCCGCCGTGTTTGAATAGCTCGGCCGGTAGTCCGTCGGCCCCTGCCGCTTTGTTGTTCTTGAGGCGGGCAATTGCTATTCGAACTTCTTCATGGTCGGGTAATGGAACGTCTGCTCCATCGTCATCGATTGGGGAATCGGGTTCTCCTTCTCCTGGTGTTGTGCGTTCACTGCCATTCAGCAGGCTGGAGAAGTGTTCCCTCCATAATTTAACTATGCTCTGGGCATCAGTGACTAGATCACCTTTGGGGGTCCTACAAGAGTATGCTCCGGTCTTGAAACCTTCTGTAAGCCGCCGCATTTTTTCGTAGAATTTTCGAGCATTACCCCTGTCGGCCAGCTTATCAAGCTCTTCGTACTCACGCATTTCGGCCTCTTTCTTCTTCTGTCTGCAAATGCGTCTCGCTTCCCTCTTCAACTCTCGGTATCTATCCCATCCCGCACGTGTAGTGGTCGATCGTAACGTTGCGAGGTAGGCAGCCTGTTTTCTCTCCGCTGCGACACGGCACTCTTCGTCGTACCAGCTGTTCTTTTGCACTTTCCGAAAACCAATGGTTTCGGTTGCAGCTGTACGTAAGGAGTTTGAAATGCCGTCCCACAGTTCCCTTATACCGAGTTGTTGACGAGTGCTCTCAGAGAGCAGGAGTGCAAGCCGAGTAGAGAATCGTTCGGCTGTCTGTTGTGATTGCAGCTTTTCGACGTCGAACCTTCCTTGTGTTTGTTGGCGTGCGTTTTTTGCTGCACAGAGGCGAGTGCGAATCTTAGCTGCAACAAGATAGTGGTCCGAGTCGATGTTAGGACCTCGGAGCGCACGCACATCTAAAACACTGGAGACGTGTCTTCCATCTATCACAACATGATCGATCTGGTTGGTAGTTTTTCGACCCGGAGACAGCCAGGTAGCTTGATGAATCTTCTTGTGCTGGAATCTAGTACTACAGATAACCATATTTCGGGCCCCGGCGAAGTCAATCAGCCTCAACCCATTTGGGGATGTTTCGTCGTGGAGGCTGAATTTACCGACCGTAGTGCCAAATATACCTTCTTTGCCCACCCTGGCGTTAAAGTCGCCAAGCACGATTTTGACATCGTGGCGGGGGCAGCTCTCATAAGCGCGCTCCAAGCGCTCATAGAAGGCATCTTTGGTCACATCGTCCTTCTCTTCCGTCGGGGCGTGGGCGCAAATCAGCGATATGTTGAAGAACCTCGCTTTGATGCGGATTGTGGCTAGACGTTCATTCACCGGGTGAATGATAGTACTCGGCGACGGAGTCTCTCTCCCACCACGAATCAACACCAAACTTGCGCTCCTTTATATGGCCACTGTAGTAAATGTCACAAGGACCTACTCGTCTCTGTCCTTGTCCCGTCCATCGCATTTCTTGGACGGCGGTGATGTCAGCCTTTATTTTGCGAGGACATCAACCAGCTGGGCAGCGGTACCTTCCCAATTAAGGGTCCGGACATTCCAGGTGCATGCCCTTAAATCGTAGTCCTTATTCCGTTTGCCATGGTCGTCATCAAAAGGGGGGTCTCTCATCCGAGGCTGTTTTAACATTTTCATTGGTATTGTTTTTTTACGTGGCGGGTCCCAAGCCCAGCGCACAACCCTTGTGGGGAATGTTTCGCCTTCTCACTTTAGCTCGCCTTCGAACGGATGTTCTTAGGCTACCCAGAGGATACTTGGTCAAAGACCGGAAATAGTGAGCTGCTTGAGCCATGTGTAAAGAATCGTTTCTGGCCACTCCCAAGTGAATGGCGATCAGAGAACTTTCCTCACTTGCGTGAACTTCTACACAAATTAAGCTCATTATTGTGATAAATGACAAAAGCTGGATTTGGTTAAAATTTTACGAGTTTTCTTTTCTTTTTGTTTGCAACCCAAACATATAAGTATACAAGTATAATATATACAGAAACAATGCCCGTAAACATTTTTCATTGCACCATTCGAATGCTACTATTGGCAAGGAGACAGAAAGTACAGCTCGGTTGTCGTATTTTTGAAAACAAACCAAACAAATTTACCAGGCACAACCGAATGAAGCTTTCGTTTGTCTAAAGATTGCTTCCTTCAGTATCCTCCTTGCTCTATTTTCATTCATTGCTGTTATTGTTTTGGCAGTTAAGGCAGGAAGTAAACATTATTGACGATATGTTGTCCACATACGCACTCAGCTTCAGTCACATTCAAGGAATCAAATCCTTTGCAAATCGTTTGCATACACATAGATAAGCAAGCGAATCATAGCATATACTAAGGCGTTCAAACATACACTTTGTGTTATCATAAAAGGAACAGAAGCTTCTGCAGTCAAAATTGTGCAACATCAAATGTTGATAACAGTTGAAGAGCAAAGCAAATATGTGTGCTGAGTATGAGTGCATTTGGCATGTCTACGTTAAACCTTCCTACTAAATGAAATGATGACATTAAGTTTCATGACATCCTGGTAGTCGAAACGATTTGTTTCACAGACGTTAACGCGACGCTGTTTTTCGAAAAAATTTAGCGATTTTGGAACCAATCGTGTTCTTAGTCCCAAATGATCTTTCAAAATGGTTTTTATTAATCGGTCCGATATTGCAAGGATCGACGATCTTATTTCAAAAGAGACATAATGTGGTCTAGCATTATATTAATGATAATGATACTTGAAGATCTCGCATCAATCGATTTTTCATTTCAATAGTAACCTATTTATTTTGGTACAGAATCTGAAAAGCAAATATAATAGTTTGTTTTCTTCTTATATTGAATATCAATGGCTAGAGTCTTGGCAGGAACGAGTTTTATCTTGTTTGATATATTTTAACTACTAAAATAATTATTAATTGTAATGCTTTGACATTAGGTATGAGAGATCACTGTAATAAGGAGAATGTGTTGGCTGAAAATTTTCGGAGAGTGGATATAACGACATCTAACTTTGACGTTAAGAGTAAATATAAGCTTACATTTGTAGAAAATGCGTGAATAAGGTGGCTTCAAAATTATAGCGCACTCAAAGTACTCAATAATCAACAAAAGTTTGTTTTTTAAATCACGATTTTACGAACTGGAAGTGAATAAAAATGTAAAGTAACTAAAAACACATATGCTGATAACACAGAGTACTAGTTGCTACCGGTCCTTCTGGTATTTAACTTAACTTTACTCCAACATGAGCGACCAAAACACATGTATGACGGATACGTGACTTCAAGTAGTACATCGCAAAAAATACCGGGTTTTCCAATAGTTTTCCAAGTGTTGCTGAGGACCGCAATTTGTCGAGTCAGAGACGTATTTTAGAATTGGCACTGCATCCGTATACAATTGTTTTGCCTTAGGACTACTTGAAAACGATAGCAATTTTTTTAAATAATCATCTTCTTCAATGGGGCGGACTTCCTTCTGAGCAGTGCGGTAAATAAAAGAATATGTCGTTTCTGGTACGAAACAAATCCACAAACAATTCATGAACATTACATTACCTAAATTGGCAGTCTGGTGTGACGTTTGATCTTATGGAATCATCGGTCCGTACTTCTTTCGAAAAGGAGCTGGGGAGAGCGTTACTGCCAATGAAGAGCGGTATATGTAGATCGATGATAACCAACTTTTTATAGCCACAATTGAAAGATGTTAATCTTGGGAACATTTTGGTTTCTACAAAGACCGGGCTACGTGCTGCATAGCCCGTGCAAGAAACAAATTACTGCCAGAGAAATTAACTGGCCTTCAAGAAGTTATAAATTAACACTATAAGACTATTTCTTCTGTCTGAAAAGTAGTGGAGGCCATTTGAATGATATTATATTCAGATTTTATTTGTAGCGATTATTTAAAGAATTAAGATCACTCTTATTGCAAAACCCTGTATATTAAGTATATAAGTCCGTGCATTTGATATAATAATATAGATATATTAAATGTAGAAATCTATTTTATGCATTCATTTTATTACCCCTACAAATGCAATTCGTCGTTGTCAGCTTTAATAAAATTTCGCTTCTAATTGAAATTACTGTAATTTCTCTCGACATATGCTATGCTCCCAAAAACATAAACACGAAATTTATTTAAGAAAATAACACATTTATTTATAAGTATGAATAGCAGTATACTTATATATACAAATAAACGAATATGAAAGGTGGAGTATCTTTCGAAATACTTGTTTCACTTGTTTAAATTGAAAGTTAAGAGTTTTTAACATTGGAAGCTTGTTTTTAGTGCAAAAACAGAAACATTCGCAAAAATAATTTAAACTTGGGAAATTACGAACACAATAATATGTTTATTTACACGATAAATGTATTCATTTGTGTACTCATATTAGATTATAATCGTTTAGAAGCAATTCAGGCATGAATAATAAATATCTACTCTGCCGGTGTGCGACTGCGTTAAGTACATACATAGATAAAATGTTAAACTTATATTTTAGGTAAATACATTAACTCATTTAAGTGGCTTAACTTGTTAATTTTAAACTGCGAATATAATCATACAAAATTAATGATGATTTCTAAATACTAATTAGGGTATAAATTCAAACAGCGTAAAAATCAGACTTGTTTTTAATACTTAAATATTTTGTAATTTTACTTATGGGCTATAAAGGGTCATCCATTTTGAGGTTTCCTACTTAAAAAAAAAATACAGAAACTACAAATTTAATTAAGAATGTTTGTTACCATCCAAGGGACATTTAGTTTTTGAAGATACTCTCTTTTAAAAGTTGGCTGTTGCTACTGGTCCATCGGTTGAATTAATTTTTTGATTTCCCATTCGAGCATCTTGACTGGTAACTGGCAAATTACATGCGTGATGTTTTCCTCCAAAGCTTGAAATGAAGCGGCATTGTCCTCATAGACTTTGGACTTTACACATCTCCACAGAAAAAAACCCAATGGTGTAATATCACCCGATCTTGTTGGCCAATCGAATAGCCCAAAACGTTAAATTATCTGCTCATCGAATTATTCTCTCAATATGCGATGTGTGGGAAGTGGCGCCGCCTTGTTGAAACAAATCTCGCCGAGATCAGGAGCTTCAATATCAGTTATCAAATAGTCGATTATATTGGCGTGACAACGGTCGCCATTTACGGTTACTATCTTAACGGCATCATGTTTGAAGAAATATGAATCGATGATTCCAGCGGCCTACAAACCACACCAAACCGTTTTTTTTTTTTGGATGAATGGAATCTCTTCAAGTTGCTCTTTGTCCCAAATGCGACAAGTTTGCTTGTTTACGTACCCATTGAGCCAGAAATGGGCCTTAGCGCCAAAGAAAATTTGTTTTGAAATTGTCGGATCTTCTTAGAACTTTTCAAGAGCGAAACGATGTCGTTTAGGATGGTCCAGCGGCTTCAGTTCTTGCAGAAGCTGTGTTTTGTATAATTTTAATTTAAGTTCTCGACGTAAAATGCGCCAAGTCGTTCCATATGTCAGTCCGAGTTGCTGCGAACGGTGTCGGATCGACTCTCCATGATCTTCATGTACATTCTCAGCTACATCTGCTCTGTTTTCTTCACTGCGTGCTGGACTTTGTCTATTCGGTCAAATGTTATCCAATAATATGTGGTGGGTCTCAAGATAGGTGATGATGTTGCGAATAGTACGATCAGAAGGCCGATTACATTGACCATACGTTGATCGAGGTTCGCCGAAAAAGTTCCTTGCAGAACATGAATTTTTATAATAAAGTTGAACGAACGTAAACATTGTTCGTAGGTCTTTCCAAATGCCAAATATACTAAACAAAATTAGCTTGACAACTTGACACGAGTCACGCGTGATCTGTCAAAAAAAGGTTATTGAAAAAAGTACATCAGATCACCCGTTATTACCGACATGACGAAAGGGTAAATTACATTAATTTTTGAGAAATATTTTATTGCTTTAAGGTTATTAGGAGTATGTGAAAGGTAATAAAAAACAAGTTAATTGTATAAAAATCTTCACATTGGCATAATACATGGCGAATACGTAACTTGCAATTATAGTCACTATGTTTATATTAAAGAGATTTTGTTACAAATTAGATCGATATTTGTTAAATACATTTGTACTCTTGTATATCAATTTTTTTTTAATAAAAATTACATACTATAAGATCTGTTAACTGTAACCACTTAGTTTGAATGTCGCCGGGCTCCAATTTTTTTTATAGCCATGCAATATTTAATATGTTATTTAAACAACTAACCCACTTAAAACCCACACTTCAATTCCCTTGTTTCTTCACTTACTATATGCACCCAACTGAAGCATTTTCACTTCCCAATTGCAATTATATTCGCGCTAGAACTAACAATATTTGTTGGAAAAATTTGTAACAAAAACTTCTGTTAAGACAAGTCGTGAGGCATTACAATGGTATTATAGTTACTTGTCCTTTGTCCATGTAGAAAAGTTCTTCTCTTCAAGTTCGAGTCATCGCTGCCACGCAGTTTCTAAAATCTATCGATATCTTAAGATACATTTGTGAAAAAGTATGTAAATAGAAATACATGAGCAAACAGGTCGCTATTGTACTATTGGAGAAGTTTGTACCAGTTTTAATAATAATTTTTTCTTCTCAAGGAATCGCGGACACGGTTTATCAAGCGAATAGAATTTTTGGCTTTAGTTTTTATAAATGTATATGCTAGTAGAAA
Organism: Bactrocera neohumeralis; assembly: GCF_024586455.1. Taxonomy (NCBI): domain Eukaryota; kingdom Metazoa; phylum Arthropoda; class Insecta; order Diptera; family Tephritidae; genus Bactrocera; species Bactrocera neohumeralis. The sequence goes on along the minus strand of NC_065920.1, from coordinate 54,287,454 downwards.
TAATCCATTGACAAAACATTATTATTTTCAAAAGGACAATTAAGAGCACAACGTTAATTTACAAAAAGCGAAAAATTTTACATAATCTTGTTTACTGCTCACTCTTTCATATACGAAACGATAAATAATTTTGACATTTCAAATCAAATCATCAATTGATGAGTGGGAAGTGAAAGATAGGATGCAAAAACTAAACTAAATTTATTTTGTCAAAATTAATCTAGGGATTTTAAACTCGATCCATTTCGGAATGGTAAAGCAATTTGTCAAAGTGTTGGACATGGATTGATATTGTTTTAGTCATAATTATAGAAATTTTCCAAAGATAGAAAAGTTGGAAGGTGAGTCCTGAAATGGAAAATTAAGTTTGGGAAACGTTTTTGTTGATAGTCCAATATTTCGCATAAAGCACTAAATTATGAAGGAAATTTGCATAATATTCGTCCAAACTTTAAGATTTTAGCAGAAAATATAAGCAGTGTTAGATAAATAAATTTTTGAAAATGTAGATAATTATAGACAGAAACAGTTCCACTCAAATGTAGAAATTAAGGAAGAAAGGCACTAATTACTGATCGCCACTATTTAATATTTTTTTTGAACGCCTAACAACAAGCATTGTTATTTTAATGAAAATCTTTCTTTTTTTAGAAAGTAAAAAAAATCATCACAATTTTATATTTGGGGTGTATATTCTAGCAAAATAATCACGCTTGTTGTAGGTATATAAATACATATATACTGACCAAAGCGTCTTCTTGGCAGTAGAATTCGTAATTGTAATCATTTCATTGTCGCACTTTTTGCTTCTGGTCAACTACTGTGGAGATAGCCCGGATATATAATGCAAATTTGGAAAGAGTTACGTGAAAGAGTTATATTTAGTGAATACGATAAAAAAGTGTTGGAAGAACCACTCTTGTTAATACCGAACTGTCGAAAATAAAGTCATCATACGGATGGTTATTCAGCAAAGCCCGCTGAAATGAATTAATTGCCGATTGAGCGACGTATAACGCGAAACTTGCAAAATACAAGTTCGAGATAAGGAAGGGCTTCTGCGAAAAAATGGAGGGCTGTTATGAAGCTTCAGGGCGTCCTCAGGAAGAATCCACATACGATAATTTAAGGACACAAGTGGAAAGTAGGCCCTAAACAGCATATAATATATATATATATATGCTGAAGATTCGTAATGTTTACTTTCCGAGATATAAGCGTATACCACTGAAGAAATGCGGCCACTCCTCAAGGTGATGTTCCTTCTCCTTTCCCAAGGAGCGTCAGTGCTCGAAAAACTTTGCTTTGCAGACGATGTTGTACTTAAAGTCAAGGGAATGTTCCTGAATGGATCGGAAGCATCCGTCTGCACTCTCCAAATTTTCATTCCCAATATCGAGGGCAAAGCTAGGAACCCATTGATAACTTAGCCTTGTACTATTGCAGAAGAGCTGTGGTAACAAGTAAGGTCTCTCACCAACAGTAGTTCTTTTCCACTATGACACCACAGTCAAGCCCATTATATTGTAGGGGTTTTTGGGTGGATGGAGACCATAAAAAAGATCACACTTGAAAACGCGAGAGTAGTTACAGTCCATAGATATATCTGAAAAGTGTTTGGGCATGAAAATTGTTACTAGAATATAGGTTTCTGCAAGTTTGAATAGTCGGTAATCCTAGCAGACTATGATTTCATATTGGATCTCATTATGGAGTCACCAAACCAAGCGCTGGTGGCATTTTCTCTGCGCGTATACAAAAGATGTTGTATATCTACTGGAGGAGAGCAAAATTGTTCTTTTTTACGGATTGACCAAAGTTTGGGAGCGGCTGGTGGATGGGTATTATGGCGATAGATTTACTACTATGAAGTGCAGCCTTTTTCACAAAAGTCACTACTGTATGGAGGCGAGTCCACAGCCAAATAATAGGTAACTGCAAACTTGCTGAGCTAATAATAAAATACATCGTAGCCCCGCTATCAGGGAACAGGAATGGCTGCTTAGCACTCTTCGTGTTTTCCACTTTGTGGGAGCTTGCCCAGCGCTGTGCTTAGATACCATTTGCTATAATCGGTTCCCTCTTTGTCGCAATTTCAGTGATTTTTTCTCAGTATTGGACGTCATAATAGGTCATTCCCCTAAAGGCGACCACCTTGTAAGGTTGAGAGTTTTGGTATCTTAACTGCAGAAACCATTTGGAGGAAGACGAGGTTGAAATATCTCAACACTTACTTCTTCATTGTCCAGCCTTTGCGAGATTAAGGCTTAAACTCTTCTGAGGTCACTCGGCAGCGAGCTGGTGGTAAAATAAATTAAATGTCTAAGTAGATTTGTATTGGCCTCAAGGCCGCCTTATATAACTACAGGAATTTAAGGAATACTTTATAAATAGAGTTTGTGAAAAATTTATAATTTTATTTGTGGACAAAATATCTTACCAAAATGATGCGCTATATGATCGCGCTCCTCCGACTCCTCTGGTACACTGGTACACCACTAATGCCAGCATCATGATCAAAGGCATGCATATCCATATTCTTCAAATCCATATTTTCCAAACTGCCACTACTGTCTCCCCCACCCCCTTCACCACCATCGTGATAGTGGTTTTGGCCACGCATTTCGATGGTGAACGTGTGTGCGATGGCATCATCAGCAGTGACGGTCTTATGCGTGCCATAAGCAAGCGGCAGAAAACTACCACTAGCATCTCCGCCATCGCCACGGCACTACCAGAAGCTGTTAATACAAATTGCGGTAATCAACAACAAAAATTTTTTTATTTTACTTTCCCGTTTCATTTTCATTAAACACGTTGGCTGCGGTACTATATTTGTTGAATCGTTCTTGCCGCTTTAGCATGCATCGTTCGCATTCTATGCTGTGCAAAGGCAATCATGTTCGCCGGTTTTGTTGTTCGCGTCGCAGGCAGTTTTACTTGGACCGTTTCAGAGTTTGTCACGTTACGCGTTTGCCGATGTCACAATGTTTTCACGATATTTGGCGCCTTAATTTTATTATTGCGGCAATTATAACATTTATGTACATTTATTTACATCCACTGAGAGTAATGTATGCTAAAACAGCTGTGACGTTCGCTTGGCTTGTATATTTTAGTTTTTCTTTTTGGAATCATCAGAAATTAATAGACGAATAGATTATGACAATTAGTACCACATCTTGCTGTGAGTAGCTTTTGTTATTTCATTTTCAAATTTTCAGGCTACATATTTGCTCACAAATTCTCTATAACTTTTACCACTTTTTGATGATATCTCTCGAAATCTGAAAGCAGATACAGAAAAATATGATGAAAGCTTATACATAAAATTTTGTTTAGTAATTACATAATAAATATATTTTTGCTATTTATATAAATTTACCATAGTAAATCGATAATATAAATAATTTTACTAAAAAATATTTGAAATCGTTTGAACTTTTCGAGAAATTTTAAGGTTCACATCTTAGGTGTGATTGCTGAGTGAAAGTCTTTCACTAAGGTCGCAGTTAGACGTTCACCATTCTTTCTTTCAGCTATTGCTGAACAACAAGTGAACTTTGCCAACATATACCAGTTACAATTTTTCTGTATACTATATGGGAGCAGATTTTTCTAAAACTTTTTTGAATTTTTCTTCATCTTTCTTGAATGCATAATACATTGACAAAAAAGTTGTAAATAAAAAAAATAAAATATTTAATTACTCATCATTACTTAATTATTCGCCTTCAAAGTAATTCTAACCAGATGTAATATACTTATGCCAACGATTTTTCCAACCCTTGAAACACTTTTCATAAGCACTTTTTGGAATCCATTCCGACGATTGTTGACTCGTTTTCATGTCAACCTCATATACCCATGTCTCATCGGTAGATACATTGTTCTCCGCGGATGGGTATCGGAATTCGCAAGATCAATTATATTCAGAGAGACGGTTTCACGGTATTCTTTTAGAAAAAAATTCAGTTTTATCGGTACGAATCGAGCAAGAACGCGTTTCATACTCAAAATATAAATCAAAATCATTCAAACGAACTCGCGAGAGTTGTCGAGCTCTTTTGTCATTTCTCTTGGCATATCTTTAACACTTGCCTGACGATTTTTAATCACCATATCATCCAATTTTTTAATATTTTCATCAGTTGAAGGGGTCCAAGGTCGTCCAGGACGAGGCATGTCTTAGGCGATCTCTCGACAGTCTATGAAAGCTTTGAACCGCTCGTAGGCTTGTGTTTTTGATAAAATTGAATCACCGTAAACCTTTTCCAACATTTGCAGTGACTCCGCACACGAAATTTTTTTAGAAATGCAAAACTTCAGACAAATTCTTTCTTTTATATTTTAACCATTGTAAAAGTTGCAACTAAATACTGAAGTGCTGCTCTAAGCAAATTGGAAAACATAATTTTTTGTTGTACTGAATACCTAAGCAAATTTTGATGCTTTCATATGCCTCGATTTCGAACTCATTCAAGAAAATATATTGCTCTTATTTTTGAGATAATTTCATTTCGAATATTTTAATAAATAGTGACTTGATAGTATTTAATAACTTATTATGCAGTCATGATTAGGGTGGACCTTTACGCGCATGTAAACATAAAGTGTTCTTTACTCTCAGGCTTCTTACCAAAAATATGCGGAAAATTAACCTTAAGATGTTAAGGATTTACTAAAACTCATACGTTGAGATATCTAGAATTACAGTCTATAAAGTGTCTTATTTTACTCAAATAAAATCTCGCTTTCGTTTCAAAAGTAATTCGCACGGACTACTCAGAAACAATGATGTCGCCAAAAATGCAAATAACCGTGCAATCTACCAATAGATCTGAATTTGAGTATGAATTATGTTCACCGAAGTTTTTTTCTTAAAATAAGCCCAGTGATTTAGTTAGAAATAGATGAAGTTATGAATGGAAGCAAGTTGGCAAACCGTTGGATGTGAAGCGATATTGTTGTAATGATATTTGTAAACGATTCCCGAACTTACTGTGGAAAAGTTGAAAGGTTGAATATTTGATAGTCCTCAAATACGACGAAGTAATTTATGAAAAATAAACATTACATCAAGGTTATAATTGTTCCGGAATTTGATGCTTGAAAAGGGTTTGTGTTTATGGTCAAAAATTTTCTAGGTAACTCAATATTACGAACCAAACTATAAAGAAATTGACCAAAATACGCAAGCTGACAGTTTGGACTATAAAAGTAAAATTGAGTATCAATTTAGACTATTTTCGCAATAATCTGAATAAATTTTTGTATAATTTTGGAAAATTGTAAAAGGAGAACGGCTCTGCTGGGATCTAAACTTGATGGAAGAAAAGTTTCAAGGTCGATGGGATTGACAAATTATGGCAGAATATTGTTGATCCTCATACAGAGATTGTCAACTGGGAAATTATAAAAAAAGCTAACAAAATAAGTTTAATTGAGTTATAAAATATATTTTCAACATTTGTCTCCCTGTTTACTTCGACGCATGTTTACAGAGAACTCAAATTATAAATTTGTCTGTAATTTTTTCATGTTTTGTAATTTTTGTGATGCAAAATGAAAATAAAGATTTAAAAATGACCGAAATCTAATCTTACAAACTCAGTGTTAATGAAGGCTAAAATATATCTCAAAACGATCATATATCTAGAACAACAAAATTACTGTAGACCTGTGTAATCATTATACATTTTTTTAGCTTCATCTTCATTCAAAACAGTGTCCTTAAAATAATGCAACGTGTAGCTAGAAATATCAAACATCGATGCTATCAGGTTAGGTTAAGTGATCGTTCCTAACCGATACTTGTTCCAAAGGATACTAACTTTTTTTGATTTTTCTCAACATAGCTGTAAATAAAGCGATTCTTATTCCTACCAACTATAAATTGGATCATTCTATGCAAGTTACAATTTAAACAGTCACGAATTCTTTTGTTTCTATCATATGGTTTATTTTGTTGTATTCAATCTGATATCTTTTTTTTATACTCTCGCAACAAAGTTGCTAAGGAGAGTATTATAGTTTTGTTCACATAACGGTTGTTTGTAAGTCCTAAAACTAAAAGAGTCAGATATAGAGTTATATATACCAAAGTGATCAGGGTGACGAGTAGAGTTGAAATCCGGATGTCTGTCTGTCCGTCCGTCTGTCCGTCCGTCTGTAAAAATTGAGAAAAATCTTGGCCCACTGCCACGCCCACAAAATGGCGGAAACCGAAAACTTATAAAGTGTCATAACTACGCCATAAATAAAGATATTAAAATGAAATTTGGCACAAAGGATCGCATTAGGGAGGGGCATAGTTGGAAGTAATTTTTTTGGAAAAGTGGGCGTGGCCCCGCCCCCTACTAAGTTTTTTGTACTTATCTCGGAAACTACTATAGCTATGTTAACCAAATTCTATAGAGTCGTTTCCTTCAAGCATTTCTATATACAGTTCAAAAAGGAAGAAATCGGATAATAACTTCGCCCACCTCCCATACAAAGGTTATGTTGAAAATCACTAAAAGTGCGTTAACAAAAAACGTCAGAAACACTAAATTTTACGGAAGAAATGGCAGAAGGAAGCTGCACTCAGGCTTTTTTTTTTTTAAATTGAAAATGGGCGTGGCGTCGCCCACTTATGGACCAAAAACCATATCTCAGGAACTACGCTACCGATTTCAATGAAATTCGGTATGTAATATTTCCTTAACACTTTGATGACATGTACAAAATATGGGTGAAATCGGTTCACAACCACCCCTTCTTCCAATATAACGCTATTTTGAATTCCATGTGATGCCTTCTCTGCATAATATATACATATATTACGAACCAATGATGATAGCGGAATAAAACTTTACACAAATACGGTATTTGAAAAATATGTAAATGACTGATAATGAAATCTCGATTATCACTTTATCATGCGAGAGTATAAAATGTTCGGTGACACCCGAACTTAGCCCTTCCTTACTTGTTTTTTTTTGTTTTGTTAACATTCATAACATTTAATCTGTCGTAAGACAATAAGTAAATGTAATTGATTAATGTGATTCACATTGATGCATTAAGTGCAATTTGGCCTTAATATAAGGTTATTTAGTAACTAGTATTTATTAAGCTAAATGAATGTGTAAAATGTGTATCAATATTATTACAATGTGTATTATTTTATACTTAGATAGTTCTTACGATCTAAATGGCAGGTCTAGAGGATGTAGTCTTTTCAATCGTCGTGTGTCATCGCTGTTGTCTAATAAGTTTATAGCGTATGGGTTAGGGTGCCAGTTTAATCTTTTTATGTACTTTGAGCTGTATCTTTTTGTTTCAGCAATTACCATAGGCATTCTCAGATCCTTATGGAGATGAATATTTTTAATGTACCACGGAGCGTTAGTGAGAAGTCTAAGGGTTTTTGACTGGAACCTTTGAATTAAGTATGTCTATGTTGGATCTACTTGCTGTATCCCAGATTTGAATGCCATAAGACCATACGGGTTTCAACAGAGTTTTATAGAGAAGAATTTTGTTTTGTAAACTAAGTTTAGACTTAGGGCCAAGCAACAAATACATTCTTCTACTTTTAATTTTGAGCTGCGTTCTCTTGGCTCTAATATGTTCACACCAAGTAAGCCGTTTATCTGAATGTAATCCGAGATATTTTACACAATTGGACTTTGGAATTAAAACATTATTAAGACTCACACAGGGACACTCTTCCTTCCTCAATCTGCTGTTTCATTTTCAAGTTACTTAGTTAGGTATATGAATAATTATTTTTATATTATTAATCATGACAGTTATGCTAGTTGAATTTGTGTGACCCAACAGAACAGCTATATCGGCAATTGTCATCACTTCTTTGCTGTCACTACCTAAAGAAACTACATACATTATACAGTTTGGGCAATCAAGATAATATAATCTCGTCACAAAAAAGGAACAAAGGAAACCACAATTAAATGGACACGAAATGAACATTTTAGCATAGAATATAACTGTAGAATAGTTAACAATGAATGCAACTCCAAACTAAAAGCGACAAAAGCCAAACAGTGGCAAAAAAAAAAAAACAAGTAGAGAGAAATAGAGATAAGGACCGAATGGACAACAACAAAAATTTAGGTTAAGTGAAAAGTAGACAAAAGATTGTGTATTAAATTTGGAAAGAGTTGGTTGCTGACATGTTTTTATGGAAGCTAAATTTCTAGAGAATGGGAACATACAGAAAAATTAAAGAGATCCAAGTTAAGGATGAGGTTAGCTGGGAAAATTAATCAATTGAAAAGTGGCCATAGATGGCGCCACTAGAATCAAATCCATATCATTTTTAGTTAGACCCAAACTTCAAATGACGCGAGTATAAAGCCGGATAACTACATTGTTTAAGAGGTGGCATGGGTTTCCTCGGATAAAAAACAGCATTTTTTTAACAATTTTTTCTCATATAAAAATGAAGTGTTCTGTTAAAATTTTTTATTATTACAAACATACATTATTAACAAAGAAGAAATTCTGAAATTTTTGCAAAAAAAATATTTTAAACTTAATCAATGCGACGTCATTTTTGGTGACCTCTCGAAAACAAGATTCTTGCAGGATCATCTAAACTAAAAAAATACGTGTTTTGGTTTAAACCTTTACTGATAGCATGAGGAAGAAAAAAATTGAAAATTGGAATTTTGGCAAAAATTTTTACAAAGAAATGAAAATTTCGTAAAATTTTTTTCATACAGATGAAATCGAAAAAAAGAAGTCCTCCATCCAAGTATTTAAAAATTACATCTCAAAACCCTGTGTAAAATTTCCTTAAGATGAGTTGAGTAGTTCTTGAGAAATCTTGTCAACCGACTTCAAAAACACAGTTTGCTTTGCTAGCCTCAAGCGCACAAGTTCTCAAGGCTGTATCTCTGAAACTATCACTTGGATCAACTTGAAAATGCGGGACAATATTCTAAAGGTATGGAAAAATTAAATAAGAGTATAAAAATATCGATCTTTTCAAACCCGTAAACCCATGTGTACGCTTAATATAACATTTTGAGTGAATCAATTTTTGTTGTTAAGAAAAAAATAGATAAAAAGGAAATTCGCTTATTGATAAAATGTTGTTTTTTGAAGGTGAAAATACAGTTGAAGCAAACACTCAGCTTGATGAAGAGTTTTCGAACACAGCCCCAGGATAACTGGCCATTAAAGATTGGTAGGCTAAGTTAGACGCGGTAAAATGAGCATCATTTATTAATATTTAGGCATGATAGCGGGTGCCTCGCAAGCTCACTTTTGATCAAAACGAATGACGAATTAATGGTCCGAAGCAGTGTTTCGAGATATTGAAGCGTAATAAACCCGAGTTTTTGCGTTGATATGTGACAATGCATGAAACATGGTTCCAAGGTTTCACTTCGAAGACCAATCGACAGTCATCCGAGTGACCTGCACGCGATGGACCACGTACCACGTCACAAGTCAGTGAAAACGATGGGAAAAATCGATGATTGGGCTTCGAAATGCTTCCGCGTCGACTGTATTTCTCAGATCTACTACCCTTCCATTATTATCTGTTCTCAAATCTCAAAAGAATCATCGCTGGGAAGAAATTTCGAATGAAGAGGTGATCGATGAAACTGAGGCCTAATACTTGTTAAGTAGCGTGAAGGTTTTATTAAAGTTTATTTAATTAGAAAAAACATTGCAAGAAGTAGCTTCCAAGAAGAAAAGAAGAAGAAGAGGGAAAGCGTACAAGCTCATTGCACAAACATATATATTTGTTCATATATTTAAGCATTCATACGCTTTTTTAACTTACTAAAACGTGGTATTAAAGTAGAGAAAGCTGCTTAGCGGCTAACTTTGCGACTACTTATATTCCAACTCTGAACAGTTTTGCTGTTTTGCTTTTGAAAGAGTTAATTTAAAGCCTGAATGCTTAGCCTTAGTTCCAAGCGAGCAGTACAGTAAGCGGCATTCGCGTAGAAGCGGTAAAAGGGAATCGACGCTCAACCAGTTACTTGCTTTAAATTTCCTTTTTTTGTAACTTCTAACTACGTTTCGAAATATTGTCAGAATTAAAAACTACCGTTAAGTGAATTCACTGATGCGTTGATGTTGTGATGCGTTAATGAATGCACAGAATGCACTGGAAGAAATTTCACAATTGAGCAACATTTAATGTAATCGACAATATTTTTATTTTTTACGTTATATATCTGAAATTTTGTACCTGTCCTCAAAAAGCATTTGCATAAGCTTGCTGAAAATATTCAACATTAAAACTAAGTGTATAAGTCTTTTAAATTTTTTTCTAATTCCTTTGCTTTTCATTGCGATCTAACTGTCCTATTCCAAACAACATTAATATTACATTAGCGGTCATTTAGTTACTAAATGTATATAATCTGATGCAGAATTCAGAAAACTGTAATCCCAACAAAATGAATAAAATGTGTTAATTCTTTGACTTAAACGGTGTTTAAGACACACACAGTGACAAAAAAAAAGGTGTTGAAGCTAGTCGGCAGTTCATATACATAAATAATGGCGAAAACTGAAATAACTTGCATATCGGCTAGGCAGTGTGTTGCCTGACGAGAATCATTAGTGCTGAGAAATTATTGGTGTGGAATTTTTGTTGCTCAGTAATGGTTGTTGTAGTGAGCGCTTTTCGGAGCGTTTAAGAGTTTTTTTAGTTGTTTGCGTGACGTTTATTATTATTATAATGTATTTTTCGCATGGTATTTCTTTATACTCTTAAAATAATGTATACGAATTTATAAAAACTAATCATATAAATAATCAGATGATTTGGGTTTTTTTTTTATTTATATTATAGCTCGGTCTTGTGTTTTTAAGATCACAAATTATAAATTTAAACATATTCGCTCAATATAATTGACTTTCAAACATGGAGAGCAGTGGAATTAGAAAATATTTAAAATTTCCATTCGAATTTTGAAGGGCGTATAAATATAGAAAATAAAAGAACTCCTCTTCAAAATTTTAGACAGTTATTGTGAAAAAAGAAAATAACAACTCAGTAATAAGTTTGCTAGAAGAACAAAACTGTCACTTTAAAATAAATGCAGCTGATTTGCTGTCAATAGATAAGTAAATACATACACCAGACAAGCAAATATAACTAATTCATTTGGGAGAATTTTCACAACAAATAAATCACACGCGATACGGTAACCGATTGACGTTTGGAATGCCATGTGACTCGCAGTTCTTTGGCATTTCCTTTCACGAACTTTTTTCGTTTTATCCGCTATTTTTTTAGTTGTGTTCATTATGGTGCAGTTAAAAATCTCAATAGTAAAAATCCATTCAAAAAGTTTGAAGGTATGAGACGATATTGTGCTAAATCCACTATTTGTAAAACCTTTGCTTTGACAGAATGCTTATTGTTTGGATTGTGTGACTTTTCGGTTGCCTGGGTGCGGCGCTTATGATAAATGATGGCATTGAAAATTAGACTTGCATATACGAATATGAATTTAACTCATGATATGCTGACATCTAAAAAGATCTACGGAATGGTATTGTCTTATTATCACCTAATAAATTAGATAAGGAAAACAAGGTTATATATATGTATATAGATATATAAAATTACTTTCAAATATCTTAAGGAATGTTATTAACCACATAAAATTGTGTTAAGCGCTAAAAGGTGGGTATTAAAACTCGTATATATGCGAGGTGTGTTGAGAAAGAATAGGGAAATTGTGAATTAAAAATGTCGGGAGTTCGGAGAGTCAAATCGTTGAAATCTTTGAAAAAGTCAATGTTTGTATATTAAAGCGAGATTTCTTATATAATTGCGTATGTGGGAAATGTTCTACCGATCATTTCAAAACTCGAGTTGAGAAGTGTTTCAACAATGGAAGAGCTGGCATAAGCGCATAATATCGAAAGTTGAAAACATTAATTTATAAAGACGAATGAATAAACAATTTAAAACAAAATTTACCGTTATTCTTAGAACACACTTCGTATATGTATATGTGGAGATCACCACTCTACAATAATTAAAAAAATTACCCATAATTTTTATTTGTGCTGTACATAAGAGCAATTCGTACCCTACTTTTTAAGTTTTCCATTCTATACAATTTATCTGAAAACTTAACGAATGCAACAATGTTAGATCGAAATCACAAAATAAAAAGATAGTTCATCAACGACCAGCAAAGTGTTCACTACGACTCGCTTAGCACCGCATCACCACCAAATAAACATACATATGTATGTATGTTACAATTGGACAGCTTAAAAATTAAATATGCAGAAGCTCCACATAGCAGCAAATATGAACATCTGTTTATGAAAACTTAACTTTAACAAGCTTACGGCAAAAACTCTCTACGGTGAGATTCGTTAGTATATTTTATATAGATTTTTAGTTTTAGAAATTTACCACCATATGTGGTAATTATATTGAAACTGAAAAAAAGAAATAAATAGAAAGCTTTGGGTACAACGAAGGAATAACTATATTTTTATTGGTCATTTTGTATGGTAACTATATCTTATAGTAGCTCGATCTGAACGAGTTTCTCCAAATTCTGCAGTTGCTTTAAATCATTTTCAATGCCAATTTCATGAAGATATTTCTTCAAATAAAAAAGTTTCAGTTTGTAAAGAATATAAGTATGTGATCCAATGTCGGTGTCGAAAAATTAATCAATTTTTGAAGATAAAACGACGGAAAAGTCTTCATTCATTTAGTAGTAGCGGTTAAAAGTACATATATTTTTCCTTATTCTATTGTGGCTACTATTGAGCTACTTGGACACAATGCTGATGAATTTCCTTTAAACAAATTCTCAATTCAGGGAATTGGCACCGAAAGAGCGTGCGGAATCTCTTAATATAAATTATTTTTTATTACTTTGATGGAAAGTTATTGCTTGCTATAAATTCTTTTAAATGAAAAGTCGAACGGAGAAGAGAACAGGCAAAGGTGCCTTGGAACAACGACTATCGAGAACTATTTGAGCTTTAGATTGAGTTAAAAAATGAAAATTCAAATGTCAAACTCCAGTCACCATGCACCAAGTCAGGTGTATGGCGAGGGCGAATTATGCACTAAAAATAGCATTACTGAGCGCTCAACTTAAAATTACGATAAAAGATAAGGCGCCACCATTTTATATTTGTTTGTTCATCGTGACATTCTTTAGTAAGCCATGATTCCAATGTATAGTATCATGTTTAAAAATTGATACCATCACAATTTGTGTTTTTTGAAGTCATTGAAGACTCTTGAAAAAACCTTCTGAAAATCTCGAAAGTTGCTTTACGAAAACTAAACCACCAGCTGTGGAACATAACTCATGAAATGACCAAGAGATTAAAATAAAAATAGTTGAAAATTTAACCAAAGAGAATCCGTCAGTCCGTGATCTATGTGGCTAAATAACGCTTAGTTTCAAGATTTCAGCAGTGAGAGCAGTCAATATAATTTATTAATTAAATGGTTTCATTAGAATTGAAAAGGAGAAAAATAAAAATTTATTACGCTGCTTAAAAAAGAAACGACAGAAGCAAGAAAATTAGTAGAATTATATTTTTTTGGGATAATAAATAGTGATATGTTATAGATATATTAATGTTTTATTAACTAGATAAACTCGAGCTTCTGACAACATTCTCTATTTACACGGTACAAAAGTTCATATACTATCTTCGTTATGAAGTTGATGCCTGTCATTATACAAACGCAATAATATTTTTTATTTATGCTTACAAGGTCTTTTCTCTTCTTCTTCTTAATTGGCGTAGAAACCGCTTCCGCGATTATAGCCGAGTTAACAACAGCGCGCCAGTCGTTTCTTCTTTTCGCTATGTGGCGCCAATTGGATATTCCAAGGTCCTTCTCCACTTGGTCCTTCCAACGGAGTGGAGGTCTTCCTCTTCCTCTGCTTCCCCCGGCGGGTACTGCGTCGAATACTTTCAGAGCTGGAGTGTTTTCATCCGTCCGGACAACATGACCTAGACAGGGTAGCCGCTGTCTTTTAATTCGATGAACTATGTCAATGTCGTCGTATATCTCGTACAGCTCATCGTTCCATCGAATGCGATATTCGCCGTGGCTAATGCGCAAAGGACCATAAATCTTTCGCAGAATTTTTCTCTCGAAAACTCGTAACGTCGACTCATCGGTTGCTGTCATCGCCCAAGCCTCTGCACCATATAGCAGGACGGGAATTATGAGCGACTTATAGAGTTTGGCTTTTGTTCGTCGAGAGAGGACTTTACTTTTATCAATGCAATCCTATCGTTGGATTACCAAGCAGCTGACATTGTTGGTGGTGTTAAGCTGGTTCCTAAATCGAAATTATCTACAACTTCAAAGTTATGACTGTCAACAGTGATGTGAGAGCCAAGTCGCGAGTGCGACGACTGTTTGTTTGATGGCAGGAGATATTTCGTCTTGCCCTCGTACACTGCCACTAATGGCGCGGGTGTTGAGGCCGATGACATCAATATCATCGGCATACGCCAGCAGCTGCACACTCTTATAGAGAAGAGCTTTTGGTGTTGCTCAACGTTTGTTTACACAGACGTATTAGTTTTGCGGGGATACCAAATTCAGACATCGCGGCATAAAGGCAGCTCCTTTTCGTGCTGTCGAAAGCAGCTTTGAAATCGACAAAGAGGTGGTGTGTCGATTCTCCTTTCACGGGTCTTTTCCAAGATTTGGCGCATGGTGAATATCTGGTCGGTTGTTGATTTTCCAGGTCTGAAGCCACACTGATAAGGTCCAATCAGTTTGTTGACGGTGGGCTTTAATCTTTCACACAATACGCTCGATAGAACCTTATATGCGATGTTGAGGAGGCTAATTCCACGGTAGTTGGCACAGATTGTGGGGTCTCCTTTTTTATGGATTGGGCATAGCACACTTAAATTCCAATCGTTGGGCATGCTTTCGTCCGACCATATTTTACAAAGAAGCTGATGCATGCTCCTTATCAGTTCTTCGCCGCCGTGTTTGAATAGTTCGGCCGGCAATCCGTCGGCCCCTGCCGCTTTGTTGTTCTTCAGGCGGGCGATTGCTATTCGAACTTCTTCATGGTCGGGCAATGGAACGTCTGCTCCATCGTCATCAAAAGGGGGGTCTCTCATCCGAGGCTGTGTTTTCTTTGTCATTGGTACTGATTTTTACGTGGCGGGTCCCAAACCCAGCGCACAACCCTATGTAGGGGATGTTTCGCCTTCTCACATTAGCTCGCCTTCGAACGGATGTTCTTAGGCTACCCAGAGAATACTTGGTCAAAGACCGGAAGCCGTGAGCTGCCATGTGTAAAAGAATCGTTTCTGGCCACTCCCAAGTGAATGGCGATCAGATAACTTTCCTCACTTGCGTGAACTTCTACACATGACTCCATCCTCCTTTTACTCTTTACTATAACAAAATCGAATGCGCTTCAATTTTCGAGAACAAAAAATTGCTCTATACAGAGTTTTATGATATATGAATGATATAATATAATTTAAAACCAACTTAACTTCTTCCAATTGCGGACATACAAAGTTGATTATCATCGATCTATGTATACTGCTTTCCATTGACCGTAAGGGTGTTACCAGCTTCATTTCGAAAAAAGTATAGACCGATCATTCCCGCAGACAAAAAACCATACCATACTGTCAACTTTGGTGAATATAATGGTTGCTCATGAATAACTTGAGAATTTTCTTCGCACCAGAATCGACAGTTTTGTTGATTTACCACATTACACAGATGAAAATGAGACGACCATAAAAGCACACGAAAATTTGCAATTGGAAAACGATAGTTTTGATAATACAATTAAGCAATTTGTAAACGCTATTCTTACGTATATCTTTCCTTGATGAAATCGTAAATAATAATGAACAAAATGAAAGAAACTTCAGATCATGACATATTAAAAATGACCGAAATCATATCAACCCTTTTGGAACAACTTACTGTTATGGTATGAAAATTTACTTATTGAAAGCTACAAGGGACTTAATAACTTTTTATTTATATATATTTCGTTATAGTAAGTACTTGCTTCTAAATGCATAATTTAGGAAGAAATTAGAGTGAATGCTCTCTAATGCTTAGCCAATTTCGTCGAAAATGTTACCCATACGCACCGGTGATCATCATCTACACGCTCTCAATTTCCAACCAGATGTGTTGCGTATGCATACCGTTGGTAGAGTGTATTTATGAATGCAAAACCGCATTCATTTGCGGTATCTATTAGCGGTAGCGGTCTGAATTTGAGCACATACAATGATATGCAAATTAGCATTTCACTATTTAAACTTCTACTTCTACTTCTTATACATACATATGTGTGGCTGCACTAAAACCTACGTGTGTTTTGTGCCTGTAACTAAACGCTGCCATTTAGCTTTAATTAAATGTGTTTGTTTCCGCTCTGTACATTTAACGTTTCTGTCATAAAAATTGCAACAATTTTGGTTACTATTTCCTTCCTATATGTTGCAATGAATAAATATAATTTAAATCTAAGAACAAAATAAAAAAATAGTAGTATACATTTAATTATGAATCGGACAATTAGTAAATTTTTGAATTATTAATGTATAATAAAATTTATTTTTTACAACTTTTAGGTAGGTAGCTGGAGTGCCCATCTGACGAGGCCCATTGTTTAAAAGTCACCAAAATCCCCTAACGTTATTGTCTCATCTTTGAACAAGCTTGTGCTTATGATTAGGTGCATCAGCACGATAAGTTTTATCTGTGTAACCTCCGAAATATAGGGAAGACACCCTCTACCGATAGTTTCGATTATGTTCCTATACTAAATTTTGCTCTTTATTGCATATACAATTTTTAAATTAAATAAAATCGACTATACGAATTTTTATTAAATATTTCACTTCCCTAATCCTAATTAAATCGGAATCTAGCATTAGTGAGTTAATCTGACTTAAACATATATATTATTTTTAAGACAATCAGACAATTGATGAATGTGTCATAACAAGAAACACATTATTCCTGATACTATATTTCCCTAAAACCAGAATATGTTAACAAAAAAGCACTTGCAGTGGGACTGAGCTATAGGTTCTCTTAGTTTCAACAGTTTGACAGAAATGTTAACTATTTTATTAAGCCCATATTCGTTAGATTATATGCATTGATATTGAAACTTATAAATAATGACATTGTAGCTAAAAATAATTCAAATGACAATCTTAAGTTACGCCTCTAAAACCATAGCCATCAGCGGGCTAAAATTTCTGGTTTATACAAAAATTTGTTAGAAAGGAGACTAAACGATGTAATGCATCTTAAAAACAAATAAGGAAGGGCTAAGTTCGGGTGTCATCGAACATTTTATACTCTCGCACGATAAGTGATAATCGAGATTTCATTATCCGTCATTTACATATTTTTCAAATACCGTATTTGTGTAAAGTTTTATTCCGATATCATAATTGTTTCCTAGTGCATATATTATACAGAGAAGGCATCAGATGGAATTCAAAATAGCGTTCTATTGGAAGAAGGCATGGTTGTTAACCGATTTCACCCATATTTCGTACATGTCATCAGGGTGTTAAGAAAATATTATATACCGAATTTCATTGAAATCGGTCTAGTAGTTCCTGAGATATGGTTTTTGGTCCATAAATGGGCGAGGCCACGCCCATTTTCAATTTTAAAAAAAAGCCTGGGTGCAGCTTCCTTCTGCCATTTTTTCCGTAAAATTTAGTGTTTCTGACGTTTTTTGTTAGTCGGTTAACGCACTTTTAGTGATTTTCAACATAACATTTGTATGGGAGGTGGGCGTGGTTATTATCTGATTTCTTCCATTTTTGAACTGTATATGGAAATACCTGAAGAAAACGACTCTGTAGAGTTTGGTTGACATATAGTTTCCGAGATATGTAAGTAGGGGGCGGGGCCACGCCCACTTTTCCAAAAAAAACTGCGGCCAAATATGCCCCACCCTAATGCGATCCTTTGTGCCAAATTTCACTTTAACATCTTTATTTATGGCTTAGTTATGACACTTTATAGGTTGTCGATTTCCGCCATTTTGTGGGCGTGGCAGTGGGCCGATTTTGCCCATCTTCGAACTTAACCTTCTTATGGAGCCAAGAAATACGTATACCAAGTGTCATCATGATATCTCTATTTTTACTCAACTTACAGCTTGCACGGACGGACGGACGGACAGACGGACAGGACGGACGGACAGACGGACGGACAGACGGACGGACAGACGGACAGACAGACATCCGGATTTCAACTTTACTCGTCACCCTGATCACCTTGGTATACATAAACAAACAACCGTTATGTGAGCAAAACTATAATACTCTCCTTAGCAACTTTGTTGCGAGAGTATAAAAACGTCTATGAAACGTGAGATTATGCGTATGCGTCCCTATGCGCAGTCGACTACAAATTTAAAATTAGGCGAATCCAACAAAAGTTGCTCATGTGCGAAGCATTTCCAAGCGAATGTACTGAATATATTGCAACCATTCCACTAGAATAAAGCAAATTCTAAGTAAAACACAGCCGTATGTTTCCCAGTTGTCTTTCAAGAAATTAGGAAAACTAATCACTCTTAACCACCATCTTGCGAGCTCTTACTCATCGACTTAAACAACTGCAATTTTAAACACACAAAATATATATTCTTTCAATTCCCGTACGTAAAAGATAAACTAATAGATAAACGTTTTTCGACATCTGAAGAGGCGGTTAATGCGTTCAGAACACATCTTTTGGACATTCCTCTATCAGAGTGGGTAAAGTGCTTCGAAAATTACTTCAAACGCATGCAAAAGCATCTTCATGGAAAATATTTTGAAAAACAATCAGCAAATATCGTCACCTAAATTGCCAAACAACATATTATTAAAAAATCGATATTGAGTTTTATATTGTTTATAGTTAACTACATCATGGTAAATATTGTATATGTAGCATAAAATTTTCAGCTTCCGCTGTCAGATATATAGTAAATAATATGTAATAATTTTTTAACCACAACTCAATTTTTTTTGAATATCAGTGGTTTTTATTATAAACGTCTTTTCCTCGCCTGTAAACTTATGAAAAGTGATTTAACATTATATTTCATTTTAAGTATGAAACGCGTTTTTCTACGAGGTTTGTATCACCCAGAATGAAAAGTCGGGATTTTTTGAGATATATACTATATAAATGATCAGTATGATGAACTGAGTCGAACAAGTCGTGTTTGTCTGCCTGCCCGTCTGTCATCCGCCTGTCTGCACACGTGAACTAGTTTCTCTGGTTTTGAGATATCGATCACATTCGAAAACTTATGCGTTTAACGATTTGTGGGTAGAGAGCTAACTGCAAGATCTCAGCGAAACTTTTTTGTCACTTTTTGGTGTTGCAAGCAAATATGGTAAGCTATTCTCGTCTTTGCTTTGCATTATGCTGCAGCTACAACCCTAACAGAGCAGAAAAGCATGACCTCTCCGGATAGCTTATATTAATTTAATACGGACGATACGCACAGTTGTCAACAAGAGATAGTGAAGCCGTAGCATTTTATAGTAAAAACATTACAAACTCAAGCACATACGCAAACACAAGGAAAGCAAAATAACAACAAGACACTACTCTTTGCAGATAGCAACTTTGAAGTAGGTACGTAAGTTTGCTTAACGAACTAATGTGAGCGTTAGCCAAACACTAAACTTGCAAAGCATATTAAAAGGAACACTGATTTTCTAACGCGCAAGGAAGAGTAGACAAAACAATAAAGTTGCAGCGAGGCTGATAGTGCAGGAACTGCATCACTGGGATTTGTTTATGCACACCTTGTAGGGATGTACGCTGTGCCTTTTTGTACACAGGAAAGCAATTTATTACGTATACGCCATGGCCCTTCCGCAAGTGCTAACGGCAAATGTGGCGCACTAAAACACGTTATTATTTTACAAACTTTGCTCAAATAATATTCTTCAATTCACTAACTGTTGTTGGTCGTTTTTTAATGCGCATTCACTGTGATCCTTGTGTTTGTACACAATTTAATTGTTTAATTTCTTTTATTTTATTTTATACCTTAATCTATTGCTTTTTGATAGTCATTATTTTCAAAGAATTGTTATTTTCGATGAAAGAATTTCCAACAGTAATGAAATGAATTAGATTTAATTAACAGCAGATACCAAAAACCAGATATCTAAATTTATGCGACGGAATTTATTCAAAGTTACGTACAAACATGTAATATTTCTAATTACACAGCATAATTTTGCTTGAAGTTATTTTATTCAGTTTTAGTAATAAATTTCAGTTTAATTGAGACGACGAATTTTCGTTTAATTATGTTAATACTACGGCGATAAAGTAAAGGGAAAATGTCATTTAAAACTCTCGGGGAGCAGGAAGGTAACACATGTAACATTCAATAATATTTTTCAATTTTTAGTTTTAATTATCTCCGAGTTGCAAATATTTTGTAAATAACCGAAAAGTGAGTTTTTCAAACTATGGTCCAAAAAGGCATTTACTATAACAACAAGTTCAAAGTGGTTCGAGAACGCGGTATTAACGCACATCAAACTGCTTGATCCTTGATTGATAATTAGAGACTTCGTTGTTAGTTAATTTGATAGAATAAATAAAGATTTCACATTTTGTAAAATATAAAATTCGTATAAAATAATTCAGTTTACTATTTAATCACGGAGTATAGTATACTACTGGGAAACTTTGAATGCAATTTTCTATCTTTTCGTTGAAGTATTCACTCACTTTTATACATATAGGGATTTATAAATGATATTTTATATTAACAATTCAGTTTTTAGTTTTTAAATAAATATCTAAAGTTAGTTGAATATACAAGAAATTGAAGTTGCTGTAAAATCCTGACCGTTCCAATATCTGGAAAAAAAATCGACGCCAAATATTAAGGTTTGTTGCGGATATTATTAACGAAGCATTAGGTTGGGTTGTAGGGTTGATCATAAATCTATGGGTCACACTTGGCCTGATATTCGTCCTTTGCACTATATGCTTTTTAATTGAATCAAGCAATACTCTAGACATGTATTGTGGCAGATAAGTAGTCGGAAATTGTAAATAAAACGTAAAATATTTAGATATTGCCTTTCAAGTAATCTCTCCTATATAATACACTTATTCCAATGATTTTTCCAGTCCGCGAAACTCTTTCCATAAACATTTTTGGGATGGCCCTCAGCTCCTTTAACGAATCTTATTTCATCTCTACAATTGACTGAAAATAGATTCTACGGAGCGGAAAATTCTATTTGGGGAACACAAAAAAAAAAAAACACACGAAACAAAATCTGGTGAATTGGGTGGTTAATCGTTGGCCCAATGCAATGTTGCATTGTTTAAAATCTATGAATTGTTTTTCCAAAATTCCGGCCGATTTCGACGGATTTTCTTGCGCAAACGCCACATTGAATTCTCTATTGACCGTCTGTTCCTCCGGAATAAATTCATGATGCACCGAACCACGAATATCGAACGAAAAAGAGTGTATCATATTGACTTGTGAGCGACTTTGGCGTGGTTGTTTTGGTTTCGGCTTGCTTTTTTTTACTCCATTCCGATTATTTTCGACTCGTTTGTGTGTTAAAAATACAAAATTTGAGAAAAATTCTTCGTTCGATATTTTCATCTATTGTAAAAATTGCAACGCACTACTGAGGTGTACTGACTAAAGCAGTTGCTGTAAACAAACTGGTTAATAGATGACGCTCATATTTGGCAGAGTAATTATGAACCAACTTGGCAAAAACAATTTCTTGAAATATCAGTTACATGGGGAATTTAAATACAGTATCCGGGTGTTTTTGTCACGATGTATGTAGTTAAATAGAAAATTTCTTGGAGTCCTATAATATTTTTAGATATTTTACACCTTAAAATATTACACTATTTGATTCCGGTAAGTTGCACGTACAAAATTTTAGTTAGCACCCAAATTTAGCCCTTACTTATTTGTTTATTTTGGTTTATTTTGGTTTATTTTTTTCCCCTTTGTTTGCTCAATTTAATTTTTTATTAGCAATGGAATCGGTGCTTCTGGTCTTCACTTCAGCAATTTGTTCATCAATTTGTTATTTTAATTATGGAGAAAAATTTTCCAACAATATTAAGTTTATTAGATTTATTGAATACGATACTTTTTCAGATATTTAACTTTATGCGACGGAATTAAACCAGTATTATGCAGATTTGAGCTCACAACACAATTCTCTTTCAATTTAGTTCAATAAACTTTAATAATGTATTTGAGATTTGTCGAGTATAATATATTTAATAACATGAATACGGAATTTTTAATTAATTGGTATATTACTCTGTTAAGACATTTTTCTTGCCTTCTATGAAAATATTTTTTGCAATTGCCACCAGTTTGACAAACTGAATTTAAAGAGTTAGTTGTTTCAATCTCTTTTGATTTGATCGGGCAAACAATTTTTTGACTTCGTTAAACTCATTTTCGGCTAGCTGTTAATGAAAATTTGAAATTAATCTTATGTTGCTCTTATAAAAAATATTAAGAGTTATTTGGCATGATTTATTTATCAAAAAATTTGCTAACTTGCTTTCCTTTAAGTTCTGATCAAAAATTTCTAACTTTGCTTTTAAAAAATCTTGATTTTTTTTTAACATGTAATTTATATTATTTTATAAATTTCTGCTTTGTATCATATCAAGGTTTTTTGTTAAAGTGAACTTAAAATATGTATACCCAATTCTTCAACTTTTTAAAAAATTAGTTATAATTTCTTTTAATTTTATAATTTCTTTCTAATTTTTTTTGTTTTGATTGTTTAATTTATATTTATTTTATTTCACTTTTTTATTTTTTTTTTTACTTTATTATATAATATTTGTCTTTTTGTTTTTCGTATTTCATTTTTTTATATTACTGATGTTAATAATTTTATTATGCTGTAGTTATTAATTTATTCAACTTTCGAATATAAATGTTACACTTTTTTGGAGTTTTCTATTTTATTATAATTTATGGTTTTTTTTTTAATTTATTCTATTTTTTTATTTTATTTTTATTTTGTTTATTTTTTATTTTAATCATTCTTATTATGTTTTATTAATTTATTCAACATATTATAATTTTTTATGTGATTTTGTTTGATTTTATTTTACTTTTTTATAACATATATTAATTTCCTTTTTTCTAAAATTATTCGTTTTCTTAATTACTAACTAACTGTTAGTCAGCTAATTTATTAAGCTATTTGCACTTCATAAATTTTCATTCACATTCGTATTACCATTCAAAATTTTTCGATTCCTTGGCAGATTAAAATTTTATTTTGTAATACTTCACATTTTGTGCAAAAATAACATCACAATTATTTAAATTTTAATTCTTCTTTCTTCACACAACTTAACAATAACAAACGAACACGATTGCGGTACAGCTGCTCAAGCGTATTCGTGCAGTAATATCGAATTCAGCTTTAAACTCCACCGCAAAGTTATTTCCACCTTCAACTTTGAACTGCGGCAATTCCGCTGGCTTTATGCTTTCATATACATATGTATTATAAGTAACAGACTTATATATTATATGTACATATAGTAAACTAACGCAAAGTTGTGCGCGCTATCGGTAAAATATTCAGCACCGTTATACAAACATTAACGCCGAAATCCAAAGAAAAACTAAACTAAATTGCAAACGACATGCACTAATGTTACGACCAAATTATATTGGCGAAGTCGTCCTATCGGCCAACCAACGAAGTGCGGAAACTACTAACGACGGCGCTGCTTAACGAAACCTCGAAAGGCTTAAACGAAGCATCAATTTGAGCGCACGAAGTCTGAATTGTATTTACAACTGTGTAGTTAAATGTGTGCGGGAACAATTCAGTTTCGGCAGCTAACCAACGGCGACTGAAATTTGTCGGAGAAACGTTTAGCAAATCCGAATCACGAAATCAGCTCTTTGTTAGCTGACAAGTTCTCGGCAAATGGCAACCGCTTGTTGAATTCGCTTCTTTAGAATAATAGTGTTTTAGTTAGTTAAGTTGTTAATGTTAGTTAAGGTGAATCTTGTTTTAGAAGTTTTTAACGTTTTTGTTTAGAGGTTTTTAACGTAAGTGAGTATAAACTTGAATCGACTACAAGTAAAAGTAAGACACAACGGTAATAGTAATAAATAAATGTTTGAAGAAAAATTTCAAAATGTCTATAAATGTTGAGTGAGTGAATTAAACTTTAACTGAGTTTGCGTTACAGTAAATATTGCTAAAAATATCTATACCTTTTGACAGAAATGCTTTAATTTTGATGGTTAACAGCGTGAGGGTTAGATTTTTAACATAAGAGAGTTAACTTGAACCGATTTAGTATCACAGTAAAAGTTACTTGCGGTAAGTAGATGTATGGAGAGGAAATACGAATGACACTTATATTTTGGAGATTTAAATATAAGCTTGCAGAGAGTTTGTAGAGATTTTGAACATTAGCGTGTTAACCATTAACTGATTTTGTATAAGAGTAAAAGTTACTATCGATATATAAATATATGGGAGTTTTTTCGAAAGATGCTCATTTTAACAAAGAGCGCCAGGGAGTTCGTAGAGAATTTTAACAGAGGTGAGATTAACATAAGCTGATTTTGTATATGAGTAAGGGTTACTTTTACCATATACATGTTTGGGGAGTAGCTTCGAAAGATGCTAAAATTTTTAATCTTAACAGCATGAACTTAAAGAGAATCGGAATATGTTTTTAACAGAAGATAGTTTAACTTTAACTGATTTTTTATTAGAATAAACTTTTCTAGCCATAAATAAATGTATGAAGATTAATTTCGAAAGACACTAAATTTTGATGTTAAACAGCATGAGCTTGTAAAGATTTTTAACAAAATCGAACATAAACCTAAACCGATTTTGTATAAGGATGCTACATTTATGAAGCATGTATGAAGAGAAATTTCGAAATGTTCTTATATGCTGTAGTTTAAATGCATTAGCATGAAGACTTTTTGACATAACTGAGTATAAACTTAAACCGAATTTGTAGAACAACAACTTCTCTTCTCTGCTCAACATAAATATTGTTCAGCACCTGCAGGGTAAAGCCCTCTTTTGACGAAAAAAGACCAAATAGACGAGATAAGCGGTGTTTACGCCAGTAAAGAAGAAAGAGTGCAGTGCATAACGAAACAGGTGCAGGTGCTGACTACTTTGAGAAATACATTCTTCTACACTTCAGAAATTTTATCTTCAGCGTCCAGTATTTATGTACATATTGAGAAGCTCAAACAGGCTCATTTGCTATTTTTGCTATAAAATCATTTGAAATGAATAATCATAATTATCAGGTTCGTGAAGCAACGAAAAAATCAAACAAATTTTGGAGAGAATATAATTTGTTTCCATGCATGTTCCCTTCAATTTAGTCACTCTTTTCAAGTCTACCGGATAACAGAAGCTCTTACTGTTAATGAATAGTTCGAAGTGGTATATGAAACTCTCGTACATTGCTACAGTTATGCTCCAGATATTGTAATAAGTCCATTAATGCTAGTATATTACTATTCTAACTAGACTGTTTAATTCGACATTGCTATTAGGTATCGAGACTATCGCATCTTCCATTAAATAAGCTTCTAAACACGTAAATGGAGTAATAAAATGTAAGGCAAGGCAAAAGCCGGTTCTGTGAAGCCTCTGTTGAGTTTACGTATGAAAAACCTACTCACCAAAGTACCTATGTTAAAGTAAGTGAGCTTAATGTAGGTCAGTTTTGTTTACCACCTGTCTGAGTGAGTTACATTCAATGAGAGTGTGATTAACAAAATTCGCCGTAAATAATGCGAGTTGTGTAGTACGAAATTCGAATTCAGCTCAAAATAAGTATTTCTCTCAAGGAAATAATTTCCTAAGTGGTCGAGTTGATAAAATGTACTCTTCAACTCAATACTTATGGGTGTGTAAATGACTGAATGAGGAACTGAGTGCAACTAAAAAATAAATTATAGTCCAGTCATCATAGTAAGTTCACCTCGGAATTCGATATACCCATTTATATGTCTGTAAATAATTGTATATTGACACCCTAAAGTTGTCTCAAAAGTTAATTTAAGCTTAAATGGCTGGACTATAGAGGAAATTGGCTCTAAATATATGAGACAATAAAACAACTATGGATGTGATTGCAATAACTTTACAATTAATAGTGTTGTGTAGTGGTAGGGCTGTCCTACCAAAAGATTGTCGGTATGTCACTCGTAACAAACACATGGATGAACATACGCAAAGTCCAGACATGAAAACGAGTTTTGCGAAGAAAACAAACCGTTTGCCTGATTTTTTATCGTTAAAAGTCTCTTTTGAGCGTATTTTCGACAGAATACTATAGACTCATAGATACGCATATAAATGTCACTCCTGTCTCAAAAGTGGCAGATAAATCATTTTTGCTGCAGAGCAAATGAATGTTTTTGTGCTTTGCAGTTAAACAGAACAAGTTGGCAAATGCTTCTATGCATCTCTGCGGTTAGGCTATAAATTGCTTAAGTGCAACTCATGAGCCTATTTTATGGCTAAGACAGAAATTATGTTTTCAGTGTGGTGAGATATGTCTACCAAAAGTAATTGAGCTCTTTGATGTAAGTATCAGTAAAATTCAACTTGAGAATGGCATGATATCTTCATATTGAGATAAATTACAGATTTTAGTTTTGCCAGCTTCTTATTTGAGTTCACTTCATGCTCGTAAAAGTATTTTAGGAAACAATTCTTCCTATTAATATAAGTATAAGTACTGCGCATCATCAGGTTAGCACATACCCTCGTGTAAGTGCTTTAGGTTCGAAACATAAAGCGCTAATGTTTTTAAAATTAATAAAAGTTATTTTTGTTTATGGCCCATTCAATTCCGAGTTAAATAAAACAAAAAATACTGGTTTTTGATTTTTGTAATATATTTTTTTGTGTTTGCGAAAAATAACATAAAACTTAACAATTCAAATTTGGTCATCAGGTTAGCACACATCATTTTTTTCATTGTTGAAAAGTTTTTTAACCATGAAATTTTTTATAAAGTGTTACGTATAGTAATTTTAACATTTTTATACAAAAATTAATAATGTGTCGATCCTCCCTTGTTGAGAATTACCTCATAGATTCGATTGGGAAGCGATTCATATAATTTTCCAATATAATTAAGTGAATAAATATTGTTTCCCAGACTCGTAAACTTTACGAGCCAGCCATCCCCATACGTTTTCTATTATATTGATGTCGGGTGAATAAGGCGGCCACTGCATTAGACGGACATTTTGGTCCTCAATCCATGACTTAACCACCCGGGCAGTGTGGATCGGGGCATTGTCGTGTGTTGGAAAGTCCACGGCAGATCTCCGAACACGTTTTGGAAATGGGGAAAAGCTATTTCAAGTACGTTTTTGTAAGTGTTTGCATTCATATTTGTAGTTAAAAACTGTAACTCGCACGTACCGTAATAGGAGATGGCGCACCACACCATCACACCCCCCACCCTACTATAAAGGCGATCCAACTGATGTTCCTCTTTGCGAAGATCATGGAAGTAGTAGTTGTATCCGTCCGGACCTTCCAAATTAAAATTTTTTTTCATCCGAGAAGACAACGTAGCGCCAATCAGAATTCCATGTCATGTGCTTCCTCGCAAAATTCAAGCGCACTTCCTTTCTAGCAACGTTTAGTGGGGGTTTTTTCTTTAATTTCAGTTTTTTAAATGTGGAGCACTAAGTATCACTCTTTGAATTGTAGATAAGCTCGCTTTAACATTAACATTTGCCCTAATCTTTGCGGTCGAGGCGGGAGAATTTAAGGCTTCTCTCAAAATTACTCTCTTAACAGCAGCGGATATCACTCTATTATTCCCTCCTTTGTTATTTTTGCCATAATTCAACTTATTGCTGAGGAATGCTGATATAACTTTACGACTTCTGCCCATTTTTTGGATATTGAACTTATTGACATCCCTGCTTCCTTTTAAGCTTCAATTTTGGATCTCTCCTCAACAGATAGCGATTTTCCTTTACCCATATTAAAGCGAATAGTTTACTTTAGCAGTACAAAAAAATTGGTTGCAATACGCATTCAACTGTTGAAGATAAACTGAAAAGAATTTGCATGTGCTAACCTGATGACGCAAAACTACAACATTTCTCCATCAAAAATAATAGAAAATAGCAAAAACCAAATAACGGGATCTTTCTTTCACATGTTCTCTTTGCCAGTGATGGTGTATACGAAGATCAAAAAAATAGAGTAAAATAATTTTGCTGCATCTTAACAAAAACAACTACAAGAGCAATTATATAAAGCTGATAGTGGGTGTGCTAACCTGATGATGCGCAGTGTATATTCTATTGGGGCCTACTTGTATGTACATATATGCTCCTTAAGCTCTTCAACCTAGGCACCCAGTCAATTACTAGAAATCATTGCGGTATGCGAAAAGCTAAATACCATTTGTTGACAGTGACACTCTATAAGATTCTGTTAATTTTTGATAGATATTTCCGCCACCAGCCTGGAGCGTTGATATATTATTCTCAAAATATTGGCACACATAAGAAGTTTAACGATTAACTTTTTATAATTGTAGAAGATTGTACTAAAATTTAAATATTTTTCTTAAATATTTTTTCATAATTTTACAATTACGAAAGTTTGGGCAAAGTGAGCATTGCATTCCTGTTTTCGTGAACACTACGAATTTAAAATGTATTGAAATGTCCGTGTCTAAGCGCCCAAAGGCATACTACGAGTATAATTGCTAAAAATTAAGCGTGCAATCGTAAACATTTCGAGACTAGTTTGAATGGCAGCTATTCAAAAACTGTAAATTTGATTGCTCATATATCGTTAGTTCAAATCAAGTGGTAATTTTCATTTGTTGGTGGCAGTTTGACTGAAACGATTTGGGGATACATGCAATCAATGGGTAGTTCAAGGTAGAAAATAATTATATACTTATTTTATATTCAAGGATAACATTTAATATTGTGTATGCACTTGATTGAATACAATTAAAAATAACATTTGATAAATTACTTTTTTATTCGAAAAATGCACTTTTTTATTCTAAATGAAACTGAAACACCAATTTTCAAAAATTGGGTTTCTTAGGTAGTAAACAAATTTATACTAGATTTTAGGTTTCCACAAGTTTGTGTCTAATTTTTCCTTTATTTTTTCCTCACCTGCGTACAAATTAAAATAGTTCTACGCTAAAGTTCCATTCCATTTGCACGCGCACCATGATTTTAAAAAAATTCAAAATGTGATGTAAAACGTTTTTATTTTCTACATTTGTATTATATTAATTTCGCTGTCGGCTGTGAAAGCATACTGTTACAAATGGAAATTGTAATGGAATAAAAAACTTAAGCGCCTGTGCAAAATAATAACATAATAATACAAGAAGATTGTGCTGCCTTTCACAGACAAAATGGATTAGTACTTGCATATTGCAGGAATTATTCACAATACTCTCCCAAAAAGCCAAATTACACCCATTTTTGTACTAAAATGTACTTACATAATCATTTTTTCACTTTTTCCAAATTGTTGTATTTACTTAAGCTGAATATTTAATTTTGCTTTGTTTGCAAGCACGCACCAAGAAACGCAATTTGGGTTTTCTTTTTTTGACAATTTTCTGCGCTTTTGCAATGCTCAATAAAAGAGAAAACTAAAATGCAAGGCGGCAAAATTATGGTCAAACTTACTTAAGACCCCAATTTATTGGCGCATGTACACTTTACTCATATACGCACTTACAGACCCAAGCATATGTATATATGTGTGCAATTATTATGAAGAGATTCAGTCTTGGAAGACTCGCACAAAATTTTTTATGCCTTTCGTACGTGCATTCATTGCTATCGCAGTTCACCTTTTTTTGCACACACCGCTTTTCGAACGATTTACTTGTAACAATGAAGGTATGTGACGTCGTTGGTGCACTCATTTTTGAAACGTGCTGAATATTAAATGTATCTACGTTGGCAAATATATCTACGTATTTTGTGTAGATTTTTACGTAGTACAATCAGCCTTGAACTTTTAAGCACGTTGTTTCGAGATGTACTATAATTATTTAAGATTTGATGAGCTTTGCGTACTTCATAAATTATTGATTACAAGGTTATTATATGACGTTATTAAGTTATCAACTATCACTTTGCGCAAACAATAGTAGGACTCAGTTCATATTTTTAAACTTCTTAATTTAAACTTCTTAATTTATTCTTCAAAATCTACTTCTTCATCTTCAAAATAATCCACTTTGGCCCCAGTACGCGAATGTGCATGGAAGGAATTCATTGTACACCATACCCCAATAATCAAAGAAAACTGTTTTTCGAAAAAATTTAGTAATTTTGGAACCAATGCTGTTTTCACTTTTCTTAGAACCAAATGATCTTTCAAAGTGGTTTTCACTGATCCTTGTGATATTCCAATGATGGCAGTAAGAGCTTTGATTATTAGTCTTTGATTCTCAAGCACCCGTTCCTTAATTTTATTGACGTGTTGAGCATCAGTTGATGTTGAGGGCCGTCCTGGACGCGATTCGTCATCAACGCGTTCTCGACTCTCTTTGAGTACAAAACACTTGCTCGCGACAAACAATTATTACCGGAAGTCTTTTCTTCTTTATTGCATAATTTCACTCATTGTAAAAATCACTGAACGCACTAATGATTGTTCTTATGTGACATTTGGTTCAGATGGCACTGACAGTCATATCAACGTGGAAAAAAACATTTCGACGAATTGTTTTTCACGCGTAATTTAAATTAAAAAGTCTTACTATTATTGCCCCCCGCAGTACATTTTGCGGAAATAGGAGTCACTTGTATAAAAACCTTCAAAGCTTGAAAATTCATTAAGACTCTTTTTTCTTTATCTACACAGGCAATTCCAGAGTTAGCACCTACAAATGAAATAGTGGACGAGATTGCTAAGAATACTAACTGGTCACTGTCTTGTGGCGACACACGTCCGCAGAATGGGGCTGACAGATCGAAAAGACTACAGGAAACGTCTATAACAAGGCACCAGGGAAACAATCTCTTGTTCAATTGTCTCACATTGGCAAGACTACGCTGTAAGCATCAGGGGTCCCTATGGTATGACAAACTGAAGGAGGAAAGAAGGTAGCCACAGAGTCTGCTGAAATTCGCGTCAAGCGCTGGTATCCTAAAAGATTACTACTCTTCATGGACCTAGTAACTGAACTCCGTCTGGTATTGCAAAAGACCAAAACTGGTTTATGCGTAGCTCATTGCCCTACCAGACTAACCTCACCTTACGTACTATAGGTGTTTATATTCAAATCAAATTGCAACCAAAAATTTTTATTCATTAACAATCTTATTTTGAGCTTAAAATATATTATAAATTGTTTATTAAATTGTATTGTTATTATTATATTTTTTTAAAACATTTTAATATGATCAACGTTCATACATATAGTTTCAGCAATCAAATATTAAACGACAACAGGAAAACATTTACGACAAGTCTCAGTTATACTTGTTTGCTACAGTCATTATTCCAGTTGTTGTTATAGATGTGGTGTTAAAGCTTGACAGTTTTGCCGCCTGCTGCTACGCTACGCTACCGCAGCAATACTTTACTTGACGAATTGTGTGACAGCTAAAGAAGTTTAGCACAGTGGTGCTCAAAGTCATTTCAATAGGAGAGAGTAACGACAAGAGGCAAAGAAGAAGAAGACGTACATGAATCAGCTTTGTTGAAATTCCGACGACGTGTAGAAAACTTTGGTGGAAAAAAATATTAGACAGCGTGAAGTTGTATGCTTGCCGATGCTAATTGCCCCTGATTCTGTAAAAAATTTGGTAAAGAAATGACAAACCAAAGATTTTGAAAAAAAGGATGGAGCGAAGTAAAAGTTTAATTGAGATAAAATAAGTATCTCAAAATGAGGGTATAAAAATTAACAGTCAAATTAACAGTACCCCTTACAAATTCACACGTTCCTAAATAGTAGGAACTTCCATGACAATAATTACGCAACTATGCTGTTGGAAATTAAATTGCCACGTGTGCGAAATAATTTTTCACTAATTAAAACATGAACTCAGCACAAATATACACACATAACATCTATATATGAATGTATATGTATGTAGAGAAACTCAATTTTGAGTTTCCTACGGTGGTTTCAAAAAGCTTGCACGTTTGCTAGTTTTTTTCTGAGAAGAGAAATGTGAAAAATTTCACACGCCGCCATGTCAACTGAACGAAAACTTCCGCGCTAGCATGTAGATATTTACTTTAACTCGCTTTCCTACTTATTTTTTTTCCTTGAATGTAAAGTGGATTTTTTTTCTTTTTTATCGTTCTTTATAAAGCACTAGTTAATAGCATCAACATAAACACTAAGAGCCATGAAGTTAGCCAAATAAATAGTCATCAGCATATGCTGCAACCCCACCAACGAGAAGACGGAAAACATCAAGAGAGAGTAATTTAAAAACAAATAAGGAAAGGGCAAGTACGATTGCAATCGAACATTTTGCAAGCAATATTATGTATAATTCTTAGTAACTTAATTATATATAGTAAAGTCAGCCGGATGTTCGAAAATCCAGATATTAGTTTTATGGGGCTAGGTCAAGTTTCCGTCCAATATCACTAGATTTTAGACTAAATGTGGCATTTCAATATTCGGTGATGTTCACTTTTGGTTGACACGTTAATAAAAAAAATGCTTGCTTTTGGAGTGTGGACAATTCACAAGCGATGTTGAGATACCGTTATGTCCTCATTATCCTCAGAGGGAATCACTGGTCCATATTTCTTCGAAGGAACGCTGTAAAGCATTGATTAATGACGTTTTCTTTCTTAAGTTATAGGATCTTGATGTGGACCTTCGGTTCCAACAAGACGGCGCTACATGCCATACAGTCAACGAAAGAGTCAATTTATTGAGGGAAGCTCTTGGTAAACTCATTAACTCTTGGACTGCGCCGTGGCCTCCAAGATCATGCACTTAACATCGCATGACTATTTATTTATTCATGTAGGGTTATTTGAAATTGCTTGTCTACGTGGAAAAGTTCGAGGCGATTAACGCCTTGGAAAATAATATTGTTAATATATGCACCCAAGTGCTGTAAAAAGTAGTCGAAAATTGGACCATTTGATTGAGCAAGACTTTAGACCAAATTGTGCGACGTGTATATAGAGCTCTGAAGAGTTTGACTCTGTACTCTTTTATTGCCTTCGATTTTTAAATACAAGAGAAAAACTTAAAACTATACTAATTCTAGTTTTACGGTGGAAAATTTGAGGACACTCATGTGTCAGTCCATAGAGAACTGGAAAGTTGTCAGCGAAGCGGCAGCCTCAATCATGACAAAAATGACACATATAGAGCATAGAGGAGATTTAAATGTCGTACCATTTCCACGAAGTAATACTTAATCAGGTGATTCCGTGGGAAAATCTGAAGTTGTTAGTAGGTTATGTTTAGCGGATTGTCTTAGGAAATTGTGTATCATAACACAGTCTTCAAAAATTTTTTTATACACTGCTTTTGTCACGTTTCTTTCAACCATATCATTTGGTCATTTATGCATTCGTCTAGATATTTCTGTTTCCATCT
Source organism: Bactrocera neohumeralis (assembly GCF_024586455.1). Classification (NCBI taxonomy): domain Eukaryota; kingdom Metazoa; phylum Arthropoda; class Insecta; order Diptera; family Tephritidae; genus Bactrocera; species Bactrocera neohumeralis. Next base: position 54,253,781 of record NC_065920.1, on the reverse strand, counting down.
GTTCGGCTGACGAAGCTCAAAGATCCGACGACAATCATTGATGCCCTCTATATGTCGATATGATTTAAGTGTTATTTTTATGATAGAAAAATCATCTATATACATATATCGGGTGATTTTTTAAGAGCTTGATAACTTTAAAAAAAAAAAAACGCATAAAATTTGCAAAATCTCATCGGTTCTTTATTTGAAACGTTAGATTGGTTCATGACATTTACTTTTTGAAGATAATTTCATTTAAATGTTGACCGCGGCTGCGTCTTAGGTGGTCCATTCGGAAAGTCCAATGTTGGGCAACTTGTTCGAGCATTTCGGCCGGAATAGCCCGAATTTCTTCGGAAATGTTGTCTTCCAAAGCTGGAATAGTTGCTGGCTTATTTCTGTAGACTTTAGACTTGACGTAGCCCCACAAAAAAAAGTCTAAAGGCGTTAAATCGCATGATCTTGGTGGCCAACTGCCCATGCATCCCGAAAAATGCACTGTTTGGTGTGGTTTGTACGCTGGTGGAATCATTGGACCGTATTTTTCAAAGATGCTGTTGGACGCAACGTTACGGTGAATGGCGATCGCTATCGTTCGATGCTAACAAACTTTTTGTTGCCAAAAATGGAAGAACTGAACTTGGTTGACATGTGGTTTCAACAAGATGGCGCTACATGCCACACAGCTCGCGATTCTATGGCCATTTTGAGGGAAAACTTCGGAGAACAATTCATCTCAAGAAATGGACCCGTAAGTTGGCCACCAAGATCATGCGATTTAACGCCTTTAGACTATTTTTTGTGGGGCTACGTCAAGTCTAAAGTCTACAGAAATAAGCCAGCAACTATTCCAGCTTTGGAAGACAACATTTCCGAAGAAATTCGGGCTATTCCGGCCGAAATGCTCGAAAAAGTTGCCCAAAATTGGACTTTCCGAATGGACCACCTAAGACGCAGCCGCGGTCAACATTTAAATGAAATTATCTTCAAAAAGTAAATGTCATGAACCAATCTAACGTTTCAAATAAAGAACCGATGAGATTTTGCAAATTTTATGCGTTTTTTTTTAAAAAAGTTATCAAGCTCTTAAAAAATCACCCGATATCATACAGATATAAATAGCTTTTAAATATCTTAAGTATAAATAACGCACTTCTCATGTATTTTAAATTGTTTTGTAATTCTATGAAAGAGGGTTATATTAATGTACTAAATTTTGCAGCATCAGCACATCTCAATAAAATTAAATATTGTGTATCAGCGTAATGAAAATGTGATAAAGTTAGCTTTATAAAGCGCTGGCATACGTTTATGAAGAATAAGTTTAATCCAAACGAAAAAAGCGGAACATATTTAAGACCTTATATTTTATTTTGTCGATAACATTTCATCAGAGTACGAGAAAAGTCATAATTGGTCAACATAACACTTTTTTGGTGTATTCAGCACCTTGAACCCACCGCTATGGTGTTTCCGCCGTCTGTCTACCGCTCATTTGTGATCTTTCCGGTACCGCAGGATCCTTCTGGAAGCGGAACAGCACAAACACGTATAAAATTAATAAAGCAATTTAGAAGTTCACGGGTAGACAAGAAAGAGTAATATATAAATGCAAAGAAGAAAATAAACTTGTATATACAGGTGAAGAATTTGCGAAATTCTCAACTTGATGTGTGTCAAAAAGATATGTAGGTTCGTGTACACGAATTGAAAATATCGTAATTATTATAAAGCTTTTTTTATTTTCGGTCCTCTTGTTTGTATTCATGTGGTTGACGCCATGTTTATAATTCTTCGATCAAATTTTGTGATAAATATGCGACAAGTAGCTGTCGATGTTTGGGTGTCAACTAGGTGAATTCTCTTTCATTATTATTTTCAATAATTTTGTATACCGGTACGTTGTTTATGCGTTGTCCCTTGCTCCACAGCTTTATTTTGCATCTTTCAGGCTTTGTGCCAAAAATGGATAAAATTGGGCGAAAATTTGACCTAGCCGCATATAAAGAGTACTACTAATACCATCCATATGATTTCTATTATTTACATTATGACTATTGGTTAAAGAGATTTACTATTTTTGGTGAACCAATTTGTGTTAGTTTAAAAAAACCGAATCAAAAAGCATTTCGTGCGTTAATAAAGCATTGGTTTTTGGGGAGAAAATACTGTTGAATTTGGGCTGTGCACCAGTGAAATCAACCGAGTCCAATCGACAGTCAGCCTAGTGGACTGCATATTATGAAACGGTTTTTAAGCGCGGAAAGACAAAAAAATCGGCTGGCAAGATAATGGGACCAGTCTTTTGGGATGCACGTGGTTGGTTATTGATCGAAGGATTATTGAGCCAGTTTTAATTCATTGAATTGCGTATTTGGTTGCAGTTCTTTTTTACCATTCCCAATATTTAGCAATTTTAACTGAAACTGAACGATCGGAATCAAATGCTTGTATGGAAAACTTTCACATTTGACAAGATATATTCACGAAATTTGGTATATGTTATTTTCTAAGGCAACAATATAATCTCCGAAGAAATTGTTCAGATCGGTTAACTATAGCATATAGCTGCCATACAACCTGAACGATCGGAATCAAGTTCTTGTATGGACAACTTTCACATTTGACAAGATATATTCACGAAACTTGATATATGTTATTTTCTAAGGCAACAATGTAATCTTCGAAGAAATTGTTCAGATCGGTTAACTATAGCATATAGCTGCCATACAAACTGAACGATCGGAATCAAGTTCTTGTATGGACAACTTTCACATTTGACAAGATATATTCACGAAATTTGGTATATGTTATTTTTTAAGGCAACAATGTAATCTTTAAAAAACTTGTTTAGAACGGATTACTATAGCATATAGCATGAACACTGTGAAGGGTATTTAGCTTCGGTGCAACCGAAGTTAACGTTTTTTCTTGTTTTTTTTTTTTAGTTTGTAATCAATTTAAATAATTTAAAGAAAGAATAAAACTAAAGGGTTAGCAAAACTTTTTTTGAAACGAAAAACAGAATTTTTCATATCAGAAGACATGTTAGCACAGTGTTGTACAACAAATGGTGCCCATTTCTTTGAGGTGATATACAATAGTTTGTACGATTCGCTGAAGAGTAAAGCTTGGTGGAAACAGCTATTGTATGCGTGTCTTGTATTGCACACTCCTTTGTAACTGACAATCATTTCTGACAAAAATCATGTAAATGCAGCGACGTTGATTACTGCATAATATAAAATAAATGGAGGCTTACTCTATGCCATATTCTTTGTTCATAATCTCACTGTTAAAGTGAACATGACTTGCGTTTAATGTTGCATATACTAGAATAAATAACTGCGTAGGCCATATAACCCTGAAGAGATTGAAATTCTTTGCAGAGTGATCAATAAGTAGCTTTTGAACTTTTATTTTGTGACATTGCGTTGAAACTAACAATTTAATCTATTATGTGTATTAAAGATAGCCTATTAAAAGGTTTAATATGGATTAAGAGTATTGGTTTTTGGGTGTTAAGTTAAACAATTTAACACTTTGAAAAAAGAAAAGCATTCACTGTGTAAAAAATTGATGCACTTGAGTGTGAAACGCTAAAAAAATAGTAAAAGCACAAACTATTGAAAATATTTTAGTGTAATAATTTTGAGAAACGTACTTTCCTACAGAGTAGCTTCTCAATAGAGCAGAGACTCAGAGTAAGCTTTCCCATAAGCATCCGAATACATTTACGTTCACAAGAAAGCGTTTTCAAATTTGTGCATTCATATATTATTGCAGGTCACAACAAACAGTGTAAATGCTACATAAATTTTTTAAGTTTCATTTATTCACTTCATACACTTATTTATGCGCTTATTCTTAAATATACATACATATTGGAGTGTAAAGCTGCCAACTGTGAAAGTATATATGTCAGTTTGATTCATGTGGCATATTTATGATTGAAAAATTATGTCTGTGTATAATTTTGAGCATATGTGTATAACAGAATATCTGCAGCTTGTTTGCTGTTTTGGGCTCATAAACTGAGGAAGGAGGCATTGCAATTACTAGTAACTTGAACGCTTTCAAATTTTGTGCATACACATCACGCATGTCTATAGAAACATTTTTTCTTCGTGCAATATTTATTACAATATTTCAGCGCTTTCCAAAAGAGGAAGAATACTCATTCAACATATAGAATCAATATTTTGGTCTTTTTTTACCACGCAGGCCTTGCGTTGTTGCTGGATTTGTCAGGTTTTTGTTGCAATCAATTGCACCGAGTAGGGGGTTTATTAATTCGATTTTAGCTTGTTTTGTTGTTGTCCATCTATACAATAAATTGTCCACTGCGGTATACTCAATGGCAGGTATGCTACTATTAAATTCACTTTTAGGTTCTTAATGCGCTGAATAAAAAGGCGTATTTGGAAAAACTACAAAAAAATTTACCTGTGTTGCCTCCAAGGCATGCAGAAAAAAATATGTCTTTTAAATGAGAAATCACTTTGTCATTTTTTTCATGATGAGATTTCATTTGACTTACCAAATAAAATGGATATTTAGTCGTTTTTTCTAATTTATTTATATTTTTGTCTTATGAATATGAAAACTTATTTTTTATTTTCACAATGAGGAGACATCTACTTTACTGCTTCCTACAACAGCTATATATATAAAAGAAAGTTGTTGTTAGTTACACCATTAAACCTCAAGAACGGCTTAACCGATTTGGTTGAAAATTGGTGGAGAGGTAGCTTAGAACCAGGGTAAGGACATAGGATACCTTTTATCTCTTTATGTCAAAATTTAATACAACTCATAAATACAAAATTTATGTTTCAAATAATAAGTATTTGTTCAAAATTCATGTTTGTAGGAATCATTTGAATATATGCGTACAATTTTAAACAGATTCTTCTTCAAAAATAATACAATTGCTAAGTATTTGGAATAGTAGAAAAGAACTGCAACCAAATACACAGTGAAATTGATTATAACTGGATCAGTAATCAGTCGTTGAGTATGTATTATACCACGTGCATCCATAACCTTACCATCCGATTTTTTCGTCTTTCTACGCCTGAGAACCGGTTCATCACGTGCAGTTCTCTAGAATGACAGACGATTGGACTCCAGTGGCAAATGGTGTTTCTATTGTCACACACCGACGCAAAAATTCGGTTTTATTACGATTAAAGAGCACTCAAGCACTTCTCAGAATCAGTTATTCGTTGTTTTATTGGATTATAAACCTGCGAGGCACCCACTTTGCACGTAGCTTTCGCCTCTTTAGAGCATCATTGTCCTCGGTGCTCAATTCGCCTGTTTTCAGCTTAGCAAAATCGTTTCAAAGGTGGATTTCCCTAAGCCAAAATTCAACAGTATTTTCCCAAAAAAAGCAATGCTTTATTAACACACGAAATGTTTTATGATCATTTTTTTTGTAAACTACCACAAGTTGCTTCACAAAAATGCTATATCTTATTAACTACTAGTTCTAATCCAAATAATAGAGATCATATAGACGGTAGGAGTAGTATTATCTATGCATCAGTCACAGTGAAGCGTGGACGGGTCCTCTAGTTTTAAATAAAATCTTATTCTCATTACAATTAGCTTATTTATATTCCCTGTCTTTTGTAAAGATTTCCAATGGTTTTAAACATTTTTTTTTAAGATTATGGGATTGCCATTAATGATGCTGAAGACATGATCTTTTTGGGCTACTATTTTTTTTAGAAGATCCTATCTCTATATTATTTACTTTAATTTAAGCAACAACATATTCGAATAGGAATAGGAAAGTCATTTGGTTTTTTTAGCATTTATGACAGCGAAATTTTAATATTTAATCAGGGCAGCTTCAGTATGCAAATCGTTAGTAATTGTTTCAAATAAAAGCCTTGATGAACTAACTAATAACCAGGTCACATGTATTCAACTTCTGCTGTTAGAGGTCTCACGTAACTTTTGTAACTTTTATTAGATATCTTGTTATTATATCTGATATAGTAACTACTTCATTAGTAATATTGATTTTGTCCAAAAATCGAAAATGCTCCTATATGAGCAATATATTTATTTACATATTTATTTAGTTACTTAAGTTTACGAACATTAGTTCTTACAGACTATTAGCAAATTATGACTTAAATTAGAATTCAAAAAATTTAAAATTACAGTTCAACGAAGAGGTAAGTTAGCTAAAAAACATAATTAAGAGTATTAATAAAGAAACCCCTAAAGAGAGAAAAATCAAGTAGAACTATCTCAGAAATCGAGTTAAACTATATTGAGAATTTGTTTTTCTTATTTTTACAATAAAATGGGGAAATAGATCTGAGACAACACTGAGGAATATCGAAATTTATTTTTCTTAACAAATAAGGGCAGTCAATACCTCCAAATAACATCAAAAACAAATGAAAAGCAGAGAATGAATCGTTGATTTTCAAGTGACTGTAATGGCATAAACGAGATTTATAAGACGGTATGGGGTCGAAAAACTTTAACAAGCAGAAGGCAAATTTATGAAGAATCTTTAGAACGGGTTCAATCCACTCTCGACAGTCATACTGACTTAATTGCAAAAAAGAATTTATTTTCAACTGAGCCCTCAAAAATTTTGAAAATGGTAGAGAGTTTAGTAATATGCTTATAATCTGAGACTACATCCTTTCTACCACCCCTAAGGATAGATATAGTGAATATCAATTTCCAGTCTGAAATGAAGTTACCAGATGACAGACATTTATAGAAATTAAGCATGGGAGGATATACAAAGCCAGAGCAATTTTTTATAAGTACAAGCGGTAGCCAATCAATGTCAATTTTGAAGGAAGGAAAGAAAAATAGAAAGTTATTAGCAGAAAAAGTTAAAGTAATTCCAGGCTCATCACGTACATAATTTGATTTGAAGAATTCAGAAAATAAGTTGGAAATTTAACCAGTAGCGCATGTCGACTTATCACTTCAGCGCAAAGTGAAAAGAAAAGCCTATTACCAATGTTTCTGGTAAATATCGTCATATGTGTCCGTTTTATTTACTCTGTAAATAAGCTATTACTACCTCTGGAGCCTTTGGATTTACGTGTTGTTGAAAGCGCAATGCTTGTCCACAATACAAGTACAGCGTAAAGTTGTTTTGGCTAGTAAAGAGTTGGCGACTCATTATCACAACAACACATTATTTACCAGTAATACATATGAGCTTAAATGTTAAATCTTTTAAATAATTAGACAGTTATTTGTATTTAACGCAGAACTCTTTCATACATTCAACATATAAGTAAATATTTTCACTTACACTTCGCAGCACCACTTCTCCAATGCCGCCAAACACGAAATTGTCAAAAAATTAGTAACCACATGGCCTATAAGAGTTAGGTAATTTTTTACAGCATCTGCCACATTACTTTTTACTAATATTTATTTTCTTGTATGACTACTTGCAAGTATTGCCGCACTGAGTTACCCTCGTTACGGACTCACCTGTCTGGGTGGTATTTTTCCATTATTTTTCTTTGGTCGCCTAAGAAAACGAAAAATATTTACGCAAGTCAGCAAATAGAATTGGCAATTTCGTAAATAAATTTATTTTCCAGCACGCTCACGGCGGAAAATACCATGGGTAGAATTTTAATGGTAATTATACATGTTAATAATGTAGCTGGAGTAAATTTTTTTTAGTTTTTATAAAAATGTTTAAGTTTTTAGCATAATATGTGTATTATATAAGAAATTGTTTTGAGTTTTTAAATTTTTAGAAAAGTACAGTAAAAGGAAATGAAAATTAATTAGGAAATTACTAAAAAATACTGTAAGTATATATTAAAAATTAGGTAAATTGATTCCAATATAATTTACCAATAAAAGTCAAACATTCATAAATTAAAGTCTTTCTATTTTGTGAAAATATTTCTGTTATTCGTATATAGAGCGAAAATGTTACTCATACGCACCAGCCCACTGAAAATAAACTCTTGTTAATCGTTATATTTCAGTGGAATTATGTTACACTTAAAAATTTTTGGCAAAAGCTAATCCAGTTCTAAGAGAAAATTACATAATTTGTTCAGAACATATTGAACTGGTTATACTCACTTAAATTTTCAACCTAAACAAGCCGAACTTTTAAAACACTTTAAACTTTAAGGAAAAACGTATTTGAATGAAAGCACACCAACCAGCAAGATATATTTAGCAAATTTTCAAAAATTGCCTAATATATTACTGTAATATTAATCATTTCACTTATTTATTCAGCCACATTTTTTAATATTTCACTCCTAAACTGCCATGAAATTATTCGGTTAATAAAAGAAAACATCTGTTGCTGACAATTTGCACACACTTATTAACATATGTGAGATATCTATGTATGCCTTTCAGAAACTGAAAATGAGCTCGGAATATGGGGTGTAACATAAATGCAGTTATTTGTGTATAAACATATTTACGTTACAAAATCTGATACACAGTTTTAGTTAAATATTCTGCAAGGCACCCCTATTATTGGCTTCATAAATTATTAAAATGGTTTAAGCAACATTTTGGGTAAGATATTTCAACGTCCGTTTGTCAACAGTAATTAAAACATAATAAATTGCTTGTGAAGTTACACTTCTCACCTCTATTGTCGCATTCGTTTGTTTTGCTCTTCATTAAAATTTGCTACAACCATACATCTATTTTAATTTACATTATTACTCTATTATTATTAATACTAGGCATTGTATCGATTCATATGCCTTTTGCTGCTATTTATACGTACACCACAATGAGAAATCAACCTACATCAAACCCGAAGGAAACGATTTTTGTATTCAAATTTCTACATTTCATTTAATAAAATTTATTAAAATGTCTTATGCAGTGTAACTCTAAATTAAAATTTTTTTTGTGTAATTTACCCATTGCTCATAAAAATGCTTATAATGAAGGATTTGCAACAAAATGTATCCAAATGAAAATTGAATTAGTAAAAGGTTAAGTAGAGTTAGTATGACATTTTCATATTATCAAAAACGTAAGGTCAACAATTACTATTAAACTTAGCGCGCCTTTCAGAGAGTAATTTCTCGATTTTTATTTTCAGATTATTTAGAATAACCGTGTTATTTTATAAACACGAAATCATCAGCATAATTGCTTTTCGCCAAACTCCTATCCTCTATGAACAATTTGTTATATTATAGTTTACATATAGTATTTTCGTACATTCAGACATCCACACTTTAGTACACATAACTACCAGGGTAATTGGTAAACCACAAAATAGCAAACAAATACAAACAATTGAGAGCAAGTAAGAGAACAACATTTGACGCTTATGTTAACCATTTTAGCTAAAGTAGAAATTATTACAATTAATAGAAGGCAGCCTACTCGAACAGGCTAGCCAACTGAACGTAAGCAACAGGAAATGACAGTCAACAGGCGTCAGAATGGTGTTTGCCTAACATAATAAAAGCATCCGGCAGGCAAACGGTGCGTACTTCCCTTGACGTTTCTCGAATTTAACTTGCGCAGGAAAATGGCGGTCGCAGTGGTAAATGGAGATGTTGGATATAGTACATACAATGTGCGTTCCAAAGTAAACAGGACTTAAAAAAACAGAACAAATGGTTTTTCGGCAAAATCAATTTTTTTTATTCAAAATAGTCTCCTTCTGCTTCAATACAGCTTTTTGCACGGTTCAAAAGTATGTCGAACGAGTGTTTTAGCTCGTTGGCTGGTATGGCCGCCAGTATGCCGGTGCAAGCCTTTTGAATGGCCTCTACGTCGGCATAAGGCTTTCCTTTCATGAGCAAATGCATTTTTCAGAAAAGGAAGAAGTCGCACGGTGCCATATCAGGTGAATATGGGGAGTGGTTAATGGTTGAAATGTGATTTTTGGTGAAATAATCGGTCACAAACATAGATCGATCCGAGCAATTTTTGGTCGTCTGTCAATTTGTGTGGAACAAACCGTGCAAACACCTTTCGTAAGCCCAAACGTTCGGTCAAAATGCGATAAATCGATGTTCTGGAGATGTTCAATTCCATTTCCATGAATTTTAATGATAATTTCGGCTAATTTTTGATGGATTCAGTTTCCGGTGATTACGGATTTTGATTTGCCCACATGTTGATCGTCATTTATGTCCTCACGACCACTTTGAAAACGTCGAAACCACTCGTGCACTCTGCTACGGGATAGGCAATCATCGCCATAAACTTGTTTCATCAATTTTATCAATTTTAAAACAAAATTTAATGTTCACTCTTGGTTCGAAACTCATTTTCGCACCGATAACACAAACATACTGACACTTTAAACGCAATAACTTCACTTCCAATCAATAAAATGCCTTGAAATTCTTACTGGACAATCGATAAAAATAGCAGATTCTAACACACAAGGGGGCGCTAGATGCAAAAAGTCCTCTTTACTTTAGAACGCACCTTGTAGAACATTGTACACGAATTGTACGTTATTGTGTGAAGAAACGAAAAACACATAAATAATCAGGAAGAATTGCTGTTAGAATTGTGATAATTTATTTTTATATAACGGGTATTAAGACCGAAGTTGTTAATCTGGTAATTCGTTAGTTGATACTTCTGTGAAAATGCATAACGCAAACTGCTTAAATTTTATTAAAAACTTACTTTTGAAAAATTTGTCAAAAACTACTTTGTTGTGGGCAGCAATTGTATTTTTTCGCAATGAATCAAGTTAATTTTTGAGGCAACAGCGAAAACCAAACAGCCGGGTGATGTTACCAAGTAACGAAAAAACTATCATGCTTACTTACTCGGTAAAACGGTAATATGTTAAGTTAAAAATTCATAAATTAAAAAATCTGGTTTGAATACCCCTATACATATGACTATTATTTTATGCGTATTAAAAAAAATGGTTTCATTTATCATAGGGTAACCCGCAGCTCTATGTGATGTCTTAATATAACCTCTTAAGCAGCATTTTACAAAAAGTTGTATTAAAAAAAAAATATTCAATAAGTTGAACTAAATTACACTTTCGCATATAGTACTTCAGAGAGACAATCGTATAATAAACACCACTGATTATTTCGATGTAACATTTGGCTCAGAGTATACAAGGCAGTAGTTGTTATGCAACGAGTGCGACTTGTTTATTCAGAGTTTTTCGGTGTGTGTGTTGCCGTTACAGGAAATTATACATGATATGTGTGCTTTGTGTGTGTTCGGCCATACAATTATTATCACCAAACTATACCAAAGCTCTTTTATACTTCGGTTGGTTAAACAACAACTGACTTAGAGTTTCGAATATTTTCAAATATTGGTGGCAGCACTACAGCTGCCCGTGAACGTCGGCAGACAAACCTTCAACAACTGTAAACCTACTGCCGTAAAATCGTGCTGCTGTCTATTTTAATATTTGGCAGACTAGAGCACTCGATATTCGAGACCACTTATAATTGTTTAACAAAGTACCAACAAAGCCAGAGACAACATGAGGGAAATAAAAAACCATATGAGTTAACTTTTTTGTAAGTTAAATAAATTGGGCAATGCAAAAGAATGAAGATAATTAATTATGGTCTCATAGTGTGCATATTGCATACCACAATTTCACTCAGGCGACGGTCTAACCAAATAGATACAAACCTGTTGGCTAGAAAACCAAGGTTTACAAAACTCAGTGTAAAAATTGAATAATATAATGCCGAAATAAGTACCCATATGTGCTTGTTAGTTAGAAAGATTTATTTGAATGATGTGCTGAAATATATTGAAATACATACAAGGATACGAACTTATGATAGCAGATAAACAAAAAGACAAGGTACGGCACAAAATAATCATAACATAATTTTAATAAATTTTTTATTCCGTAATATACATATCTGAAGTGAAGTATATCCTTCGATAACACGTGATTTATGTTCTAATATAAAAAAATAGTATTGTTTACGTAAACGCATATGCTACAGGGCGTATGAGTAATGCGGTAGTTCAATAGTTGAGACTACTAATGAAGAAACAAATGTTCGGCATTAATTAATCGGATTACTTGTAATTCAATAAGTGCAAACACTAATAACAAGAAAAATAAATGTAAGTTGGATAACTCCAACTCGCAGAGGCGTAATTTCGCATTACGCATGGTGGCATGGTATAATAATTTCTTAACTGGCGTGCATTTTGGTGAGAGCACTAGAGTGGGTCGATTCCGGACTTTTTTCGATTCGGGATTTCTAATAGTGCGGAAAAGTTGCCTTAGTACTTCTTTATTCCAATGCAACTTTTGTTTTAAGATCGGATTGCATCTTCAACCCCAACTCCGGCCGCAAATTCGCAGTGATAGCACTCGGCGAAATCAACGACAAGAGTGAAGGAACTCGATGAAAAAATATTTATGTGGAGACCTACCCGAACATATCCTTTGGCGTAGGTGAATGAATGTGAGTGATAGTACTCGGCGAAATCAACGTCAAGAAGTGTGGCCGCAAACCGATTTTCACCTTGCGCTGTGGCCCTGCATTTTCGCTCGCTTCGGTAGCAAATGACGTGACAAATAACTTTTGTTTTATACATTTTGCCATGAGATGCGTATTTCAGGCGCTAGGTAGACAATTTCACGATTTTAGGCGAATTTCCGAAATTTCAAGGCCGCAGTTGGGGTTGAAGATGCAATCCGATCTCAAAACAAAAAGTTGCATTGGAATCAGGAAGTACGAAGGCAACTTTTCCGCACGATTAGAAATCGCGAATCGAAAAAAGTCCGGAATCGACCCACCCTAGTATTGAATTTACTCAATAATGGGCACGAACCCTACAAAACACTAACTGAGCTAACATTCAAGATATGAAAATTAAAATAATTGGATGCTCTGAAGAAAACCCGTCTAAGGAACAACAGAGACACAAAAAGGCAGATGCCACAATTTGCGCCAACTACCGTGGGATAAGCCTCTTCAACATCGCGTAGGAGGTTCTATCGAGCGTATTTTGTGAAAAATTAAAGCTCACTGTCAACAAACTTATTGGATCTTATCAGTGTGCCTTTAAGCCTGGAAAATCTACAATTGGGGATCGACACACTCCACCTCTCATAGCACGAAAATGACCTGCCTGTATGCTGCTATGACTGAATTTGGTATCCCCTCAAAATTGAGTAATACCAAAAACTCCGTCATGACCGGGAAGAACGTCCTCGAGCCGTCCGATACCAAACAGCGATTTAGACAAGGCGATTTGCTATCGTGCTACTCGTCAATCTGATTTTGGAGAAAATAATTTGAGCTGCAGAACTAAATACCTCTATATCATTGGCCTCAAAAACCGCGCCGTTTGTGCTGTTTTCTCCAGATGGGACAAAGAATCAAAGCAAATGGGTTTGGTAGTGAACAAGGGCAAGACGAAATATCTTCTGTCATCAAACAAACTGTCGTCGCCCTCGCGACTGGCTCCCACGTCACTGTTGACAGTCATAACTTGCTCCAGCTCTGAAAGTTTTCGCCGCTGTCTTTTAACTCGCTGAACTATGTCATTGTCATCGTATATCTCATACAGATTATCGTTCCATGGAATGCGGTATTCGCCGTGGCCAATGCGCAAAGGACCATAAATCTTCCGCAGAATCTTCCTCTAGAAAACTCGTAACGTATTGGCAGATGTTGTCACCTCTGCACCATATAGCAGGACGGGAATTATGAGTGACTTTTAGAGTTTGGTTTTTGTTCGTGAAGAGAAGACTTTACTTCTCAATTGCCTGCTCAGTTCGAAGTAGCACCTCTTGGCAAGAGTTATTTTGCGTTGAATTTCGAGGTTGACGTTGTTGGTGGTGTTGATACTGGTTTCAAGATAGACGGAATTATATGCGATTTCGAAGTTATGACTCTCAGCAGTGACGTGCCAGTCGCGAGAGCGACGATAGTTTGTTTGATGACTGGAGATATTTCGTCTTGCCCTCTTTATAATTTCGGTGAAGATTAGTGATACCTTCGCTTTTCGCTGCAACTGTGAGGCTGCCAACGTTTAATATTCCTGTCATTTGTCAAAATGTTCTGTGCCATGAAAATTGTTTTCGATCAATACCACGTTTTCTTTAGAAATTTTTGTGCAAAATTGGTTCCAAAATCTCGTATTTGGGGTTTTTTAATGGCAGGAGTAAATTGTTCATACTAAAGCACTTGCACATACATATACGCATTCAACTGAAGACTCAGAATTATTTTAAGCATCAGAGGAGAGCGGTTGGACCGCATTCGAATGAGCTTCACGCTAGTTTAGTTTTCAATTATTAGATACTGAAAATATCAAAGGTAAGGTAAAAAAAACTCACTCGAGCAAATTATTGTTTTCTACGGAGTAAAAAACTCTTAATAAGTGCAAAATAATAACCGCTGTTGACAGATATTGTCGATGAATATTATTCCGTTTGAATTGCAAAATATACATCCTCTTACCGACCAACAGTTGCGTCTCTGCTTGCTTTAGTCTCGGTCTGTGGACTACCATGTTTCGTTCATTGTTACACGCCGACCAATTTATTGCGATTAAACAGTGTCAAGCATTCATCTTAAGCATCAATTCGTTGTTTTTTTTTTGTTCGTCTGTTAACCACAAAAAATTTTCTTTACCCAAAATGCAATATCTAACGAATCAATAGTCAGAGCGCTGTCAAAGTTATACCCCTATTCTGAAGGTTAGTACTGAACGAAAATCATGTGGAAAAATTCTAGTAATGCCCTCTACAAACTACTGATACTTGTATGTGCTTTGAACAGATTGTTAGATGTTATGTGTATGTACAAATTCACTCATACATAGCTGAAAATTTTGACAGCCACTTCAAATTTGTAAACGGTTAACACATACATATGTATCAATGAATAGGTCGTTTGCCACTTTCGCTATTTTTATGCTGTACTCGAGTTGTGGACCAACAGTTTAGAATAAATCATACTGCTTATCTACAGCAGTATAAGCCGAGCAATTTTTCTCTATTTTCGATGTTTGGCTTCCATGAAAGCTTTCTATCCCGTCGAAATGAGTGAAAACCAGGCGAGAAAGTGAAGTAAATTTATTGAGTAGGAAAGCAATTAGAAAATTACAAAGCACCTTTCTAGTCTAATATTTGCTCGTATTTTGATACTTCGCATACAATATACATAACATGAGTAGGTGGAAGCCACGAGAAAAAGCTTTTTAACGTTAAGCTTCAGTATTTCGTCTCAATGTAGTACGTACTAAAGATTTTGCTTATAATATAGAACCGATTAATCCTAAGAGAGTCCTCTCTCGGCGAACAAAAACCAAACTCTATAAGTCACTCATAACACAGTACAACAGCTAATCTGGGAGGTGAGAAATTCCAAGTCAGAGTGATGGTACTAGGTCAGTATAGTAAAACCCTCAAAGGGTTTGGCGTTCGTATGTGTCAGTTTTTTTTATGACCTTTTAAATTTTTTCCTTATCTTGATGTTTTATCGCTTAGTAGAAAAAAAGTCTAGGCAATATTTATTAAAATAAATAAAATAAAAATAAAAAATTATAAAAATGTTTACTTTATTTTTTTAGTAGTTTATGGCCAGAAGTCTGGAGTTATTGGGGAAAATTTATAAAAAATGACATTTTGGCAAAAACAAAAAAAAAAAAAAACGTTTTTGCCCAAATGTTACTACTAAGCGAAAAAACATCAAGATAAGGAAAAAATTTAAAAGGTCATAAAAAAGCTGACACATACGAACGCCAAACCCTTTGCGGGTTTTACTATACTGACCTAGTACCATCACCCTGACTTGGAATTTCTCACCCCCAGACAATAATCCCAAAAATGTTCCACAGTGTAATTCCCGTCCTGCTATATGGTGCAAAGGCTTGGACGATGACAACAACTGATGAGATGACGTTACGAGTTTTCGAGAGAAAAGTTCTGCGAAGGATTTATGGTCCTTTGCGCGTTAGACACGGCGAATATCGCATTCGATGGAACTATGAGCTGTACGAGATATACGACGAGATTGACATAGTTCAGCGAATTAAAACACAGCGGCTACGCTTGCTAGGTCATGTTGTCCGAATGGACGAAAACACTCCAGCTCTGAAAGTATTCAACGCAGTACCCGCCGGGGGAAGCAGAGGAAGAGGAAGACCTTCACTCGGTTGGAAGGACCAAGTGGAGAAGGACCTGGCTTTGCTTGGAATATCCACTTACGTAGCGAAAAGAAGAAAGGACTTTCGCGCTGTTGTTAACTCGGCTATAAACGCGTAAACGGTGTCTACGCCAATTAAGAAGAAGGAAGTTAATCTTCGCAATGGTGTCTAACAAAATTGTTTAAGATAGATATTCTCACTGATACAGGGTCTTTCCTAAAATATTACATTATCCCGTTTAGTAGACAAGTGACCTAGAATGCTTTTTCTTTTTATTCTTCGAATATGGCTATAAATTTCCCATGTTAGCACAAAATACTGAACTCTTAGACTAAAGGTGGAAATCAGTACCAATAATATTATTTACATAATGTATATAAAGTCTTCTGTAGCCGCATATGTGAACTTTTCTGTAAGTAAAATTAAACTACACAATGTATACCTAAAAAAGTAATAAAACTTATTTTCATATTGTGTGAATTGCATGCCACAATTTCAATCAGACGACGGCACAAAATATTTATCCAAACGTGAACATGTCCATGGACCATAAAAACAGAACTCAGCCTAAAAACAAAACTATTAATATTGGGAATTAGTACCCATATATGCGTGTAAGCTAAGATCTATTATTAATTTATTAAGGCAGATAAACTACAGCAAGATACGAAGCAAATAATTTTGCATAATTTTGTTAATTTATTTATTACATAATATATTTTATGTGACCCATATGCATATTCTGTGGTAACACATAATTTTTGTTCTAATATATACAAAATATGATTATTTACGTAACACACGCGGGATGTACAGTACGTATGAGTAACGCGGTATAGAGGACAAACCTACGATTCTATGCACTCATAATTAGTGAAGAGCCAATTTTTCGACATTGATATTTGACAACAACAAGAATAATGAATATGAATAATTTAATTCTAATTATTGGGCAGCACCACCTTTGAACACTTAAATTTGTCAATAAATGAACGAAAATGTATATGACGAATTGAATAACTCCAACTCGCACGGGCATAATTTTGTATAACATATATGGTATATTTATGCTTTAAGTTTGAGTTTTGAGGAGAGCACTCAATTTAATGATAATTAATGTGGTACAAATGCTGTAGTTTCAGAGAATCGCAGGGCACTCAGTAGCTCCAATGATAGTGAGTTTTCAGTGTGTGCGTTTGTACTTTAGCTTATATACATGTGTTTATGTTATAATCAATCAATTAAATATTGAATAATTGATATAAAAGACCAAAATGCACCTTAAATAAATTATATATTTTGGCATATTGGCAGTAATGAATTTAGGTATATATACATATATGCACTTAATTTCTTTCCTTGCCGTCACATATTTCCGCATGTCTAAGAAGTCGTTGTTTATAATTGCAATAAATTTGGTCTCTAAGACCAATTAATTTAGGATTATATTATTTCCAAGTTGTGAAATGCTGATTCAAAATATACAAAGCTGCATATAACTTCTGAATAGTAGTGTGTTAATTATCATAAATTTTTCATATTTATGTGGTTACATTATAGGATATTATTATATTAATATAATTTGATTTAGTTAAATATTAAGATTTAATTTTATTTCTTCTGTCTTTTAAGAAACTTAACATGATCTTTTGGCTTTTTCTCCCACTTTCTTTTCAATTTTTTATTCTAAACGATTTAAAAAATATCAATATGCCATAACATCCTTAAGTGGTGAGCAATTATTTTCGTAAAAAACTAAAGAAGATACAATAATATTACAGCTAATGAAAATAATATATTTATTTAATTATTATTTTTATTATTATACACATTATTAAATTATATAACTAACGTAGAATGGCGTACTAACTGCAGCGGCCTTTGACACCTATTTTATGAGTAAGTACATTACATTAATATTTTTTTTAGTTAGTCTGCTTTAGACAATGTGTAGGGTAGATTTGGTTGAAGTAGATTGCTCTAATTCTCGCCAAGCTCGGGCAGTGATCTAAGATATGTTCGGTTGTTAGAGTATTACCGCATTCGTGTGGCGGAAATTTTTCCAATTAGCTGCCATTTTTTGTTGTATGTATTCAGATATATAGTATTGGAGGTACTTTTCCGACGAAGTCGAAAATTGAACAATTAAGTTGTTACGACAGTTTAGGTTTTTTACAGCAGATATTGTTGATAGACTTTCAGAACATATTACGTAAATTCCTGTGTTATTGTATGCAAACGAGTATGCCTTTGGTATGGCTAAAAGCCTTCGCGGTGAATATTGAATATTATTTATATCTTTCTTCCAAAAATAGATTGCGTAGTTTTAGTGTTGTTTTTTTATGTACAAGTATATGAAGATTCAAGTTTATAGACTTGTCTTGCAATACCCTTGGCCGAAAACAGGGGTTTCTTCTTATTAATATAGGCAACTGTAGATTAAGTTGTTTATGCATTGATGCAAAGCGACAAGCAGTGGATGAAACTTTATAAGTGCGCATTGATTTGATTGCATTTGTGAAACATTTACATATAAAGTCGTAGTTTCGGAGCGCTGTTAAGTTTTGGGATTAAATTTTCAGTTGTTTCAAACAATCTATCCTCTATTGATGGTAATCCTGCTATTGCGAGAATACATTTTGTTGGTATAGTGGTGGTAGCAACGTGATAGAGGAATTGAATTTTTTATGTTGGCATTATTACTCCATCCGTAAATAAGGAGACCGTATTTCAACTTGGTTGTATTAATAAAAGTGTTGAAAATAAAAACATATGGCAACGCTTATGTATTGCTTGCACATAGAATTAAGTGCTTACACATTGTCCAACATAGGTTATGGGCCCAGAGCCACGTGGATTTTTAGACAAAAAGAATTCGCAAAGACACGTGCAGTTAAAGAATTGCTAAGAGACAAATGAGAGATCGGGGAACTAATCTAATATTTGATTTAAAACGACATATATAATTGCGATATAACTATAGTTAGTGAAAGTGAAAGACTTATTTTGTAAAGACAAAATTCAACATCAAGTAAAATGAGTTCAGCGGCTCTGATGCAAATAGATAAGCTGGATGGCCATAACTACGACAGTTGGTGTACCCAAATGAAGAGCATCCTTATACACACGGAATTGTGGAAAATCGTCAGCGGAAAGTTCGTGCGAAATATAGCTGTTGCAGATAAGTGGGATGAGCTTGACGAGAAGGCTCTAGCTACCATTACACTTGGCGTAAAGACGTCGCAGCTTATGCATATAAGGAAATGCAAATCGTCGTTGGAGGCATGGAAAGCACTGGATACTTTGTACAAAGCTACTGGTCCCGTACGTAAGGTGTCATTATATAGAAAGCTGATCAACATGAAAATGGAGGAAAATGATGATATTTTGAAGTACCTGAATGATTTTAGCAAGGTAGCAGACAAGCTCGCTGAGATGGATATAGCATTACCTGATGAGGTGTTGGTAATTATGTTATTGTCAAATTTGCCTAAAAGTTTTGATAATTTCGTAGTAGCTATGGAAACTAGAGACAATTTACCATCATTCAGTTTTGTGAACTCTAAAATCATAGAAGAAGGTGAACGTAAGCGAGGCGAATCAGGCGAGTCAAGCGGTATCCATGTATATGCACAGGTGAATGCAAGCAGAAACAACAACAACAGCAAAGGCAACAGAGAGTTGAAATGTTATGCATGTGGGCGACCAGGGCATTTTGCATCAAAGTGCAAAGCAAAGAAGAAACACGCTGATAGAGAACAGAAATCATATACCATGTTAGCAGCAACAAATATATCGTTCTTCAATTCCTCTGAGTGGTGCGTGGACAGTGGAGCTACAGCGCACATGTGCAGCGATCGTAAGATGTTTACGAAAGAGCGCAGAGAGAGAGTTACACTCGCTGGAAGTAATTATATGTATGCTGAAGGAATAGGCGACGTGTTGTTAACGACAAATGAAGGTGATGTATTACTGACCGATGCTTTATATGTACCTGAGCTAGGTGGAAATTTTATATCAGTTAGCAAAATCATACAGCGAGGTTTTGTTGTAAAGTTTGCGCATGAACATGCTATCGTATGCGATAATATCGGAAGAATTATATTAAAAGCGAAACAAAGTGGTGGTTTATTTGTTATTAGTAAAGCGAACAATAAATGCTTTTATATAAATGGAGATAATTGTGAGAAGTGGCATGCAAGATACGGTCACTTGAATTATGGAAGTTTACAAGAACTTGCTTCCAAAAAAATGGTTCATGGTTTGGAAGATGTTAGATTTCCAAAATTTATGAATTGCACAACATGTATGAAGTGTAAAATCTACACACAGCCGTTCCCACAGAAAGTTAGTGAGCGGGCAAAAGGTTTACTTGATGTGATTTACACAGACGTTTGTGGTCCATTTAGAACAACTTCACTAGGCGGTGCGAAATACTATATAAGTTTTATTGATGATAAATCTCGCCGTGTATTTATATACTTTATTAAAAGCAAAGACGAAGCTTTCGATAAATTTGTAACATTTAAGAACCTAGTTGAAAGACAGACAGAAAGAAAAATTAAATGCATGAGAAGTGACAACGGGCTTGAGTTTGTCAATAAGAGGTTTGATAATTTGTTTAAAGAGTGTGGTATAAAGAGACAACTCACTGTTCCGTACTCCCCGCAACAAAACGGAGTAGCGGAGCGCATGAATAGAACGATAGTGGAGATGGCGAGAACGATGATGGCATATGCGAATATTTCTGAAATGCTGTGGGCAGAGGCGATTGCTACAGCTGTGTATATAAGAAATAGATCGCCAACAAAAGCATTAACTGGTATGACTCCCTATGAAGTGTGGACAGGCAGCCGTCGTAAGCGATAGCGATCTAGCAATAAATTACAAGCAAAAGGTAAAGAGCTTAAGATGGTTGGTTACTCACTTACCTCAAAGGCATATCGACTTTACGACCCGGATTGCCGAAGGGTTATTGAGGCACGAGATGTTATGTTTTCTGAGATAGTTAAAGGCGAAGAGAATTCTGTTAGAGATTTAGTAAACTATACTCAAAAAAGTTTCATATTTGACCAGTCATTAGATGAACGTGATGCTAAAGAAGACGTTGTAAGCAATCAAAAACGTAATCGTGAAGACGATGATACTGACGATGATTATGTTGGTAATGAAGCCGAGTTTGAGGAGGAGGAGCAGGTGCGTTTCGGTCGTGGCAGACCAAGGTTTGTACGAACTGGTATGCGAGGTAGGCCGAAGAAAGCTCGACATTTATTAAACGTAATTGAAAGCTCAACAAATATTGACATTCCTCAAACGGTTGCAGAAGCATTAAATTGTAGATACGCTAAAGAGTGGGAAAATGCAATCAGAGAAGAGCATGCAGCTTTAATTAAAAATAAAACCTGGAGCCTTGAGAATTTGCCAGAAGGGCAACGCGCGATCGGATGTAGGTGGGTGTTTAGTGTAAAACGCCAAGTTGATGGGGCTATAGAACGGTTTAAATGCAGATTAGTTGCTAAAGGTTGTAATCAGCAATTAGACGTAAATTATAAAGAAACATTTTCACCTGTAATTCGCTACTCGTCGATTCGTATGGTTTTAGCGTTAGCAGTTGAATGGAAACTATATGTGCACCAAATGGATGTGTGTACTGCTTACCTTAATAGCGATCTACACGACATAGTGTACATGAAACAGCCGGAAGGGTTCATCGACGAGCGACACCCAAATAAAGTATTACGGTTAAATAAAGCGATTTACGGATTGAAGCAGTCAGGCAAAGAGTGGAACGAAAAGTTAGACAATGTGCTGAAATCGATTGGCTATGTTCCATGCGTAAATGAACCATGTTTGTATAAGAGAAATCTAGAAGGTAATATTTCTCTTATTGCTGTATACGTCGATGATATGATTATTGCATGTAAAACGAAAAAAGAGATAGAGAAAGTTAAAGCTCAGATATCGAATATTTTTGACTGCGTTGACAAAGGACAGCTACGGTATTTTTTGGGCATTAAAGTTGAACGTAATGGAGAACTTGGTGCGATACATATTAGCCAATCTCAGTACATAAAAGATATTTTGCAGAGGCATAGCATGACACAATGCAGAACAGCCGCAACACCATTGGATGCAGGCTTTACAATAGGTTGTAAAAATACCGCATGCAAAAGAGTCGAAATCAGCGAATATCAGTCTTTAATTGGTGAATTAATGTATTTGTCTGTTTGTACTCGTCCAGATATAATGCATTCGGTGTGTAAGTTGGCGCAGCGCAATGCAGACCCTCATACGGAACATGTAGCTGGTGTAAAACATATTTTAAGATATTTGGCATCCACAGCTGATTTGAAGTTACGTTATAGCGCTTGTGGAAAACCCGTGCAAGGGTTCGTGGATGCAGATTGGGGTAATGATATGATGGATCGAAAATCCTTTTCAGGATATGCGTTCGTTCTCAGTGGCAGTGCAATCACATGGCAGTCGAAAAAACAACAAACTGTGGCCTTGAGCAGCACTGAGGCCGAATATGTTGCTCTTGCGGAGGGAGTTAAAGAAGCGTTGTTCCTACGTAATCTATTAAACGAGATTGGGTGTGAGCAGCAAGAACCAACAATTATCTATGGTGATAACTTAAGTGCGCAGCATTTGTCTGAAAATCAAATGTTTCATGGTAGAAGTAAGCATATCGATATCAAGCACCACTTTATTAGGGATGTAATAAAAGATGGCAAAATTGAAATCAGATATATTCCAACTAATGAAATGGTTGCTGATATTTTGACAAAAAATTTAAGTAAAGAAAAACATACGAAGTTCACAGAGTGTTTAGGCTTAGAATAAAAGTAAGCAAAACATTTGCGTTGAGGAGGAGTGTTGAAAATAAAAACATATGGAAACGCTTATGTATTGCTTGCACATAGAATTAAGTGCTTACACATTGTCCAACAAAAAGAATTTACATGGATTTCTGAGAATTTTAAACTCAGAAATTTTATGAGATTTAACAGAGATTCTAAATTAGTCCTTAAGGTAATACAATGTTGATTAATGTTAAATTATTACTTAAAGAATGAGGATTCCTAAACTATGTACGAGTTTTATGTTAATGTTATTTATTAGTGTGTTATTAACTCTGCAATGATCCTTACAGCAGATATGTAATACTTTGAATTTATTAATAGATAACTAATTTTCCAAGTTTGTTTTTGATGGACTTTGAAAAAGATATTCTTTTATTTGGGTATAAATTATTGCATCGTCTGTATAGATAAATATATATAGATTTTTATGATGCAAGACAATTGAGTTCACTTTGTCGAATGCGATAATAATTAGGATTACTGATAGAGGGAGACCTTGCGGGATGCCGTTAAAAAGTGAATATGGTTTGGGCAGAGTATTGTTGACTCGCACTCTGAACGATCGGTGGGCCATTAAGGTTATATATTTTTTTAAAAGCAATCGACTCTCTCTATACGACAGTAATTTTTTGAAATTTTATTAGTGTTAAAAAACCGCGATGCTTAATCTGACACTGATCACAAAATTAAAAATCTGATTAAAGGATTACATGGGTTTCGTCGAGCAAAAAATTATCATTTTTCAAATTTTTTTTTTCAAATAAAAATAAAATATTTAATTCAAAGTTTTCATCATTCAAAAGATACATATTTTACCAAGATTTGTAAAATTTACAAAGGAAAATATTCAAAACCCAGCTATTACGACGTTATTTCCGGCAGTCCTTCGGAATCCTGTGTTCATTTCGAGTCCTGCACCTTCCTTTGTATAGTCAATTAGCCAAATTATCTGCTTACTTTCAAAAGTTTAAATATTTTTCAACCGGAAATCAACAGTAATTTTAGAACCAGTAGAAGATTCCAAAGTTTATGATTGTATTTGTTGTCCTACTGATAACATTTTGCTGCAAATAACTAGAAAATTATCTCATTCAGCAGTTTTGACATTAAAAATTAATTTATCGAAATCAATTCACCTTTTATAATTATAATGCAATGATACAAGTAGCGGTAGCTTCTACAATAGCGTTTTTTGACAGGTCACGCGTGAGTTGTGTCAACCTGTCCTATTATTTTTGTTCACCATGGTTTGTTATTTACATGTTTACTAATCGTTCAACTTAATTATGTAAATTAACGTTCTGTAAAGAATTTTATTCATACGCTTCCCTCAAATTATTTTCAACATAATCGGCGAAATGAGACTACTATTCGCAACACCATCCTTATTCTTATCCTATCGTGAGACCCATCATTCATTATTCGATCGAATAGACCACGTCCAGCACTCAGTGAAGTAATTATAACAACTGTAACTGTGAATGTACACGAAGAATTGGTAAAATTCAGCAACTGACGTATGGAACGAGTTGGCGTATTTCACCTCCAGATCTTAAATTGAAAGGATGACAAATACACCATAAAGACTGTGAATCCGCTCGACCTTCCCGAGAGTTAATTTTTACATAAGTAAAAATGAGTCAAAAGAATATATTTTGAGCTGCACCGAAATGTGTACTCTTTATTTATACTCTTAAGACTAACTTATTACATGGTTCTTACTTCTATTTATACTAACTAATATGTTTACTTATTACTAGTTGATAGTTTGTTAAGATACAGATTATATTATTTGTTTAGGTTTGTTTATATATATATTGCTTGCTTAGATACAATTGCTTTGTTCTAAGATAAGGTTGTGGTATTCAAACTCAATGTTGTTTTGATACTTGTTTGTTTAGGATTATTTGTTGTAGTGACAGTGCACTTCAATTGTTCTAACTCAAGGTTGTTTCTGCATTCTGTTTACTGAAACAAAAGATTGTTTTGATGTTTGTTACTATTATAAGGAATACATTCCTTAACTCTCCCCTCTGTTAAAATGAAATGTCCTCATTTCAAAACATCTAGGCTTGATGTCGGCTTATAATAATTAATTATTTTATGTGTTTGATTAATTTTTTGAGTTTACCTTTTTATATTATATTATATAGTAAATAATTATTTTTGCATGTTTCTTATAATGCTTTCCTTTCTCTTATAATTTAGTGTTTAATTAGTTTAATAATTTTCTAAAATATAACAACCATTTTCCTTTTTGGCTTGCCTTGTTTTCGGTGCCTTTTTTGGGTAATTGGTGTTGCTTATGGAAATTTTCACTTTTCGATTGAGGATAAATTTGTATAAATTCCTCTTGTTGCTTGTTTATAATTACCATCAATGCAGTTACTTGTGCTTGGAGTTGGACCATCTTTGCTTCTTCCTAACTGATAATTAACTGTCCAATGTTTCAGGATTTTTCAGGACTCAACGTTATCCGCTTTTTCAGAGTCTATTGCGAATCTTGGTGAAAGTATTATCCATTATTTCAGGGCCTATACTTTTTTACCTTGTTCCACTTTTTCAGGAATTGTCGCTGTCCGCTCTTCCAGGGCCTGTTGTGAATCTTGCTGAATTCGCCGCTGTCCGTTTTTTCGGGATCTGCTTTTGATTCGTTCTGGAAGTATTGTCCGCTGTTACAGGACTTCTACTTATATCCATTGCCATTTGTTTCTGCACTTTTTTCAGGCATTTAGTGCTGGAAGTCCTACTTCCTGTGGAATTTTTTGATTTATTCCTTTTGGAATAAAATCTGGGTTTTTGGATAGCAAATAAATTTGCCATCCCGGTTGAACCCGCAGTTAATTTTTATCATAAGTAAAAATGAGTCAAAAGAATATATTTTGAGCTGCACCGGAATGTGTACTCTTTATTTATACTCTTAAGACTAACTTATTACATGGTTCTTACTTCTATTTATACTAACTAATATGTTTACTTATTACTAGTTGATAGTTTGTTAAGATACAGATTATATTATTTGTTTAGGTTTGTTTATATATATATTGCTTGCTTAGATACAATTGCTTTGTTCTAAGATAAGGTTGTGGTATTCAAACTCAATGTTGTTTTGATACTTGTTTGTTTAGGATTATTTGTTGTAGTGACAGTGCACTTCAATTGTTCTAACTCAAGGTTGTTTCTGCATTCTGTTTACTGAAACAAAAGATTGTTTTGATGTTTGTTACTATTATAAGGAATACATTCCTTAACTCGAGCGACATCGCTTCGCTCTATGGACTCTTGAAAAGATCCAAGAAGATCCGACGTTTTCGAGCAAATATTATTCAGTGATGAAGCCCATTTATTTCTCAATTTGTTTGTAAACAAGCAAAATTGTCGCATTCGGGATGAAAAACAACCTGAATAGATTCAAGAGCCGCCAATTCATCCAGAATAAACAACGGTTTGGTGTGGCTTTCAGGCCGGTGGAGTCATCGGTCCATATTTCTTCAAAAATGATGCCGATAAAAACGTAACCGTCAATGGTGACCGTTATCGCTCCCTGATAACCGATTATTTCATGCTTTAAATTAAAGCTCGTGACTTAGGCGACATTTGGCTTAACAAGATGGTGCCACTTCCCAAACATCGCATCAATCAATAGTTTTATTGAGAGAACATTTCGGTGAACATATAATTTCACGTTTTTAGCTCGTCTATTAGTTAGACTTGGAGCAAAACATCACGCATGTCATATTACCAGTCGACATGCTCGAAGGAGTCATCGAAAATTGTACTAAACGGATGAACCATCTGAGACGTGGCCGCGGCCTACATTTGAAAGAAATAATCGCCAAAAAATAAATGAAACATAATTTCGAATAATTCAGCATTAACAAGGGCTACCAAAAACGTAAATAATCTTTCTGCGGAAGTTAAAAATAAAATGATGAAAGTAATGTAAATCACAATACATAAATGACTTAGAAACTCAAAGTAACATTTCAAGTTTTGAGAGTTATTTAAAGAAACTTACGCCAAAACGACTGATTAGCTAACTCTACAGGCCTTCGAGATAACAACTTAATAACAGTGAGTTGGCTGTTTTGTTCTTTTCGTTTGTGCTGTGTTTAATAAAGTAAAAAATTGTTCATAAATTTTCAATAATGATATGTTCTCACCTCGTCAATTTCTTAATACCTAAACACAAAAACAAATAGACTCCAGGTAGTGGGAAGGGATAAGAAATGAAAGCTGCAAACCTGTTTCAGTGAAGGAAATCTGTTTAACCTTTCAATACGATTTTTTTTTTAAGTTAAACATTTTTTTCCATGTAGGTTGGGTCATTATGGTCCAAGTAGTGTACCATAGGGTGGGTTTGGGAAAAGGATAACAAGGACAGTGTCCTTTGACAAGGATGTTCCATCAGTATTTGGTATTGGGACATATGCGTCCCATTAGTAGCATAAATATAAGGAAACAAACTAAAAATATTTTGAATTTTTATTGTATTTTTTATATTTTGTTATGATATATAAAAGAAAAGAATGAAATTTATTCATATATATATATATATATTCGAATAAATTGAGCATATACACAAGAAATTTAATATTTTGTCCAAAGACCTTTGTTTTTTTTCACACTTGCGATGCGTCTGGGCATACTTTCAACCAGATGTTGTATGGTTTCCCGAGGAATGTTTGTCCATTCGTCCCGAACGCGTTCCATAAGTTCTGCCATATTTTTTGGGGCCCTTTCGTGTGAACCCAATCGCCTTTTTACCAAGGACCAGAAATTTTCGATTGGGTTTAAATTTGGGCTTTGCGCAGGCCACATTAGCTTCTGGAATTTCTGTTCGTCCAACCATTTTTTCACTATCTTGGCCGTGTGTTTCGGGTCCCCATCCTGCTAAAAAACCATTTGAAAACCAACATGATCGGAATACAACTGTTCACTGCTTCGTGACGGCACACGCCCGCAGATTGGAGCTGACAGATCGAGAAGACTACATCAAATATCTAGATGAAGGCACCAGGGAAGTAATGGAACATCTCTTGTGCACTTCTCCCGCACTGGCAAAACTACGCTGAAAGCATCTGGGGCCCCATGATATGATACACTGGAGGAAGTATCGATAGTGAGGCCACAGAGTCTGTTAAAAGTCGCGTCAAGCGAAGGCATCTTAAAGGAAGACTAATTCTCATGGACCTAATAACTGAACTGCATCTGGTATCGCAAATGACCAAACTGGCCTATGCATGGCTTCTTGGCTTACCAGATTAACCTAACCTACCCCAATATACAACCAACTACACTCAGAAATATAGGCTAAATTATTTGGATGTGCTTGTTAGTTGTCTAATTATTAAAAAAAAATATGTAATTCAATACGCCTTAAAATATTAATATATTTCAATATACTTTTTATAATTAACAATATATCCTTTAAATGTGACCTTTCAACTGATTATCGATATCGAGTTCTACAAATACATATGTATAATTTAAAAATCACCTAAATTTGTTGAGAATTAATAACAGAATTATACGTTAAACTAATTTAAATTCTCACTATAATGAGGACAGGTATACGCTTATTAGCTTTTAAATTTAACATGTTAAGGAATTTGCGTTACATGAAATGTAAAAATTAAATTTTACGCTCTCCAGTTAATTTAATAAAAAGCCTTCATATTCACATAGAAACAAAATAATAAAACTTTTGCCATGAAAGAAAATTTACAGTAGCTTTCAACACTGCTCGAACAGTTGAAACACAATAGAAAAGAGGAAAAAATAACTTAAAGAAAGGTATGCAGTGCAAAAGAAACGACAACGGTAATGAATGCAAAAACATTCCACTCCATTCGAATCCTTTAACCACGAGGCAGCATAGTCAGCCAGCCATTAAAACTGTGAAACAACTGGCTTATACAAAACCAAATGGTTGGTTGCAAGGTCAGGCGATAGGTCTTTGGTCTATTCACCTTCCGCTCAAACATGTGGCAGCCAAGCTCGAGGAAAAACAATATACTATAATACGCCAATTGAAATTTCATAACGGCGTAAAAATTTAACGAGCTAACGTTCGAAAGTGACGTGGAAAATCGCCGATTTTGCTTACGATGCCAACCCCGTCAATGACACATCCATGTTCATGTTTTATATATACATATGTATGCATATACTCTACGTCATTCTGTTGGTAGCTGTTCAAAGCAGCAGCCCATTTCTAGTTTCTATATTCAGTAATACTTTCCCCGCTTTTGCACCGAAAGCACGTTCTCGGTTTAAGGTGGTTTAAGGTGGTGTTTACATCCGACTATACTTCTGGAAGAACGCTTCGTAACCCAAATGAAAGTTTTGTGGAGAATAGAAAATATTAACCCGACAGACGTTTGTGATTAGGATTGAGTAGTCGCTACATTAATATCATGTTATTGTCAACGTCGAGAGTGCACAAATTTAATATGTGGCTACCATGAGGCTAGTATCAACAACCAATTGGATGTGGCTTAAAATTTACAGATTTCTGTAAATTATTTGTCGATGGACAATGCTTCTTTAATATCAAGCTACTTTTCCAACCTACTTCAATCTAGTTAATATCTATACTCCTTTCGCTTAATGAGAAATTTGCTAAATAAAAAACTCTATTTTTCTGTGAGAAGTAACAGGTTACTTAAAAAAAAAATTAATAACGAAATTTTAAAATTAAAAAAAATGTTCCTATTCTTATTGCTTCATTCGAAGCACGTACTTCATTAAAATTTATTTGGAGGCGAATGCGAAAGAGCTACGAGAACTTATCACATTAATTAGAAGAAATTATTAGCACTTAAAAAAATATGACACCATTGTATTTAAGATCAATTTACACTCCTTAACACCACTAATGTCCACAGAAGCAGAGATAGCACTCCAAATTGAGTAGTACCTCTACAAATTTCCTTGATCATTCTAGCGTCGTTTCATTCTGCTCTTATTCTTCTAGAGGTTAAGAGGGTTCTACTATTATTCAGAATATATTTCGCAAAGACGTTGTTGAGCGCTCCAGAAGTGTCTAGGCATGCTGCAAGAAGTTCTTCTTTTTCTTAATTGGCGTAGACACCACTTACGCGATTATAGCCGAGTTAACAACAGCGCGCCAGTCGTTTCTTCTTTTCGCTACGTGGCGCCAATTGGATATTCCAAGCGAAGTCAGGTCCTTCTCCACTTGGTCCTTCCAACGGAGTGGAGGTCTTTCTCTTCCTCTGCTTCCCCCGGTGGGTACTGCGTCGAATACTTTCAGAGCTGGAGTGTTTTCATCCATCCGGCCAACATGACCTAGCCAGCGTAGCCGCTGTCTTTTAATTCGCTGAACTATGTCAATGTCATCGTATATCTCGTATAGCTCATCGTTCCATCGAATGCGATATTCGCCGTGGACAATGCGCAAAGGACCATAAATCTTTCGCAGATTTTTTCTCTCGAAAACTCGTAACGTCGACTCATCGGCTGCTGTCATCGCCCAAGCCTCTACACCATATAGCAGGACGGGAATTATGAGCGACTTATAGAGATTAGCTTTTGTTCGTTGAGAGAGGACTTTACTTTTCAATTGCCTACTCAGTCCGAAGTAGCACCTGTTGGCAAGAGCAATCCTGCGTTGGATTTCCAGGCTAACATTGTTGGTGGTGTTAATGCTGGTTCCTAAATAGACGAAATTATCTACGACCTCAAAGTTATGACTGTCAACAGTGACGTGAGAGCCAAGTCGCGAGTGCGACGACTGTTTGTTTGATGACAGGAGATATTTCGTTTTGACCTCGTTCACTGCCAGACCCATTTTCTGTGCTTCCTTGTCCAGCCTGGAAAAAGCAGAACTAACCGCGCGGGTGTTGAGGCCGATGATATCAATATCTATATATATTTCTGCAGCTCGAATTATTTTCTCCAGAAGCAGATTGAAGAAGTCGCATGATAGGGAGTCGCCTTGTCTGAAACCTCATTTGGTATCGAACGGCTCGGAGAGGTCCTTCCCGATCCCGAACCTTCCTTGTGTTTGTTGTCGTGCGTTTTTTGCTGCACAGAGGCGAGTGCGAATCTTAGCTGCAACAAGATGTGGTCCGAGTCGATGTTAGGACCTCGGAGCGCACGCACATCTGAAACACTGGAGACGTGTCTTCCGTCTATCACAACATGATCGATCTGGTTAGTAGTTTTTCGATCCGGAGACAGCCAGGTAGCTTGATTAATCTTCTTATGCTGGAATCTAGTACTACAGATAACCATATTTCGGGCCCCGGCGAAGTCAATCAGCCTCAACCCATTTGGGGATGTTTCGTTGTGGGGGCTGAATTTACCGACCGTAGTGCCAAAGGTACCTCCTTTGCCCACCCTGGCGTTAAAGTCGCCAAGCACGATTTTGACATCGTGGCGGGGGCAGCTCTCATAAGCGCGTTCCAAGCGCTCATAGAAGGCATCTTTGGTCACATCGTCCTTCTCTTCCGTCGGGGCGTGGGCGCAAATCAGCGATATGTTGAAGAACCTCGCTTTGATGCGGATTGTGGCTAGACGTTCATTCACCGGAGTGAATGATAGCACTCGGCGACGGAGTCTCTCTCCCACCACGAATCCCACACCAAACTTGCGCTCCTTCATATGGCCACTGTAGTAAATGCCACAAGGCCTTACTCGTCCCTGTCCTTGTCTCGTCCATCGCATTTCCTGGACGGCGGTGATGTCAGCCTTTATTTTCGCGAGGACATCAACCAGCTGGGCAGCGGCACCTTCCCAATTAAGGGTCCGGACATTCCAGGTGCATGCCCTCAAATCGTAGTCCTTATTTCGTTTGCCATGGTTGTCATCAAAAGGGGGGTCTCTCATCCGAGGCTTGTTGCTTCCTTTCATTGGGGGTGTTTTTTTACGTGGCGGGTCCCAAACCCAGCGCACAACCCTATGTAAGGGAAGTTTCGCCTTCTCACATTAGCTCGCCTTCGAACGGATGTTCTTAGGCTACCCAGAGGATACTTGGTCAAAGACCGGAAGTAGTGAGCTGCTTGAGCCATGTGTAAAAGAATCGATGCTCCAATAACGGATTCCTTATATTCAAGAGCTTTTTCAGTATAAAATACAAGTGAATGGAATGCAGTCTCTACTGATCTGCGTTTCGTATAAGCGTACTGCGCATTGGAAAAGGTTTTAGGTGGCATTGCGGACATAATGTGCACGTTCAAGATTTCCTTTAACATTTTAAGCAAGAAGGAAGTTAAGCTTATAGGCCTAAGCTCTTTCGAGTAGGTTGGGTTGTTTCTACCTGTTTTCGGTATGAAAACTATCCTAGTCTCTCTCCATGAGTGTGGTACATGGCTGAGCTTGATGATCCCCTAAGGATCGCCTATAGCCATTAAACGTATTAACAGAGTACTTTCCACAGCAATGCTGAAATCATTCCGTTCGCACCGGACGATTTGTATGGGTCGAATATTTTACTTATTGTCCCACAAAAACATGAAAGCAAGCACAATTTCTTTATTTTTGTTAATTTAATGTAATATTTTACCTCATTTATGATCACAGCGGTTTCAGAGGCATAGTATCAGCATACTTTTTACGGCCCATAACCGCAGGCTCTACAGCGCCCAACAAAGTTAATCTAAAAATATTTTTAGCACATGATTTCTTAATTTCAGTGTTATTGCAGACAGTAGTAATATTACTGGTATAGTTAACATATTTACAAATCAAAATATTTACGTACGCTTTAACAAGTCTCTTATATGTCAGATATTGTATTGAAAAGTTTCCCTAAGGAGTCATTACCAAAAGTACATCAAATAGTAAAATTACATAATGCTTATCTACTACTAACTATATTTATACATATATGGTATATATGTATAACTACTTGGCTTGCACTCCTGCTCTCTGAGAGCACTCGTCAACAACTCGGTATAAGGGAACTGTGGGACGGCATTTCAAACTCCTTACGTACAGCTGCAACCGAAACTATTGGTTTTCAGAAAATGCA
Source organism: Bactrocera neohumeralis (assembly GCF_024586455.1). NCBI lineage: Eukaryota > Metazoa > Arthropoda > Insecta > Diptera > Tephritidae > Bactrocera > Bactrocera neohumeralis. The sequence continues at coordinate 54,220,808 of NC_065920.1, read as the reverse complement.
AAAGAACAGCTGGTAGGACGAGGAGAGAAAACAGACTGCCTACCTCGCAACGTTACGATCGACCACAACACGTGCGGAATGGGATAGATACCGAGAGTTAAAGAGGGAAGCGAGACGCATTTGCAGACAGAAAAAGAAAGAGGCCGAAACGCGTGAGTGTGAAGAGCTTGATAAGCTGGACGACCAGGGTAATGCTAGAAAATTCTACGAAAAAATGCGGTTTCAAGACCGGAGCATACTCTTGAAGAACCCCCAAAGGTGATCTAGTCACCGATGGCCAGAGCATACTTAAATTATGGAGGAAACACTTCTCCAGCCTGCTGAATGGCTGTGAACGTACAAAGTTATTCAAAAATTGCATTAATCGGCATCTTTATATTACTACTGCCATTTTTAAACTCTTTCAACCAGTTGCTACAGAGTATTATAGTTTTGTTCACCTAACAGTTACACGTATTACCGAAAACTAATAAAAGTTGAAATCCGGGTGACTTTCCGCCCTTCCAACCGAGTAAGCTGTAACTTGAATAAAAATTTAAATATTTTGATGAAACTTGGTTGCCGGTTCCTTTGTACAAAACAATTAACGAGTACGTCGATGGGCGTAATAGAACTATTGCCAGGCCCACAAAACGCTATTTATCGACAACATACTTGTATGAAGTGCCATAAATAAGCACAAAGCGCACCTCTGGGCGAAAAATTATTAAAAATTGGGAGTGGCTAGCCCACTAATAAGTTTAATGTACAATAGTATTTCCTAAACCAATAAAGCTACAATAACTAAATTCGCCCAGCGGAAATAGTATAAGAACTTTTACCGACAGTGTGAAAATGGATGAAATCAGAAACCCACATATAACGGTACTATTCAAAGCTACTAAAAGCGCCATAAATCAATACCTAAATACCACAAAGATATCAAATTTTACTTCCAACATGGTATGGAAAGATTTTATGGAAGCCGGTTAAGCAATGGGCGTGGCATCGTCCACTTTTTGGTGAAATCGCATATCTCATGACCCAGCCTTTTGATTTCTACAACATTTAGCATTTAGCATTCCTTTTATATTCCCTTGTCACAATGAAATGGGAGAAATTGGATGACAACCATGCGTACTTCCCGTATCACACAATTTTTAATTCCAGTTTAAATCAACAAGTAAGGTAGGGATAACTTCGGGTGTAACCGAATATTATTGCAATTTGCCAGAATCAAAGCTAGGGAACCAATTTAATGTGTAAGTCGGATGTTTGAAAAACTTGATATTAGTTATATAAGGGGTAGGCCAAGTTTTTGCTCAAATTTATCTATTTTCGGCACAAAGATACACTGTTATGAGTAAAACACGCTCCCTTATCTTTATTGAGATAACTTGCATATTGGTCGATATATGCAGTAAAAGTCAACCGGAAGTTCGAAAATCTTTACATTAAGTATATGGGGGCTAAGAGAAGTATTGATCCGATTCAAACCAGTTTTGACACACAGACATAACATTATAAAAAAATGATTATCCCATAATTTCAGTTATATATATCACACATTGATCGACATTTTCGACAAAAAGTCAACTATAGTTACCGGGGACTATATAATCGGTACCTAGGGGCTTGAACGGTTTTTATTGGATTTAAAAAATGTTGGTCTTAAGTTGGTACACACTCAAGACATAATTCGTGCGAAGTCGTACCTCGTGGGCGGTCCCACACCCATCGTCCAATTTTCACAACAGCTCCCATAAAGCTCTCTCATGCCATCGCGTGGTAAAATGTAACTGGTAAAATGCACACTGGTCGATTTCATAGGCCAAAAACAAAAAAAAAATTTGAAATTTACCACTATTTGTATCAAAGCAGTTTTTTAAAAAACCAATAAAACTAACGGTAAATACATTTTTGCTCTATCCTATTCGTTGCGGCTACGAAAAGCGAAAGAAGTAAGACAATAGAAACACGCGGACTGTGCAGTGAAATTAGCTTAAAAATTATCTCTTATAATAAATTAAATTGCAATATAGAGTCGTGTTTTATCTCCATAAATCAAAATGAGTATTGAGAATAAAGGTGTCTGTTATATAACAAAGTGGTTTTTATGAAATAATATGTTGTTTTATTATTTTAAAACAATTGTTTTATAAGTGCCCTTTTGAGTGGTATGTTTTTCCTTATACATCGATTTAAGGTATACAAAAAGTTGTGATCCCTGTCTCGCTCTCAGATGAATCAATTTTGTTTTTATTAGCCAATGTTTTCTAAGTCTATGCTTTTGATTTCACCTGCAACTTTTTACAACTTTCTTTGTTATTCATGTTATTGTACCAGGCATGCGATTTTTTGTGTGTTATTTTTTATAATTTTTGTATTTAGGTGTATGTATACTCGTGTATATTTTATTGTTTTTTATGTTCTTTTTCATCATACATAATGTACACATATTTGAGCTTTGGTTTTCATTTTATCATTTTCTCACTTTTATCAAATGTTTGTTTTATACGTACTTTTATTTCGGCACATCATATCGGTTTGAACTTTCACCCATATCTATAATATTATATTTTTGAATTTTGGTATTTAGAAAATGTGTGAAGTTAGGCTGTTCACGGTAAGGTGGTTATCGGGTTATGTGATTATTAGATTAAAAATAACCTCTATGCTCCGTGAACATCCTGCGTACGGTTATTTTTATTTTTACACAAACAGCTGTTCATTGTTTACAATTTTAGTTCAATGCAATTCCTAGTTATAAAATGCCCAAACAAAGTTTAAAAAGCTAAATAATCGAATTGAAAATAAGTTCTGCTATTCAGGAAATAGACTTTATTGAAGGTGTGTGCTTATTAAATAATGCGAATATTAAGGGTTCAAAAAATTCTTTCTATAAAATTTGCAGACATCTTGAGCCCTGAACAGTGTCACAATGCAATGGATGAAGTATTAGAAGAATTGTTAGAGGATATAACTTTAATCATCTCTAGTAGACGGGGAGATGAACTCCATGTTCCAAAATCTATTCATTGGCGAGAAAATGTTCTGTGTTGCTTTGACGATGGAGATTTTTACAAATGCTGCGCGTCAGAAAATGCCAATTCGCTCATCTCCTATTTTTTGATGCTTTGTGATGCTTTTTGATGCTTTTTATTTCGGTTTTAATTTGCTGATTGTAAACAAAAAACAGCTGTTAATAGCAGATTTTCCAATAAGAAAATCTAAATGGAAATGCCATTAGCTTAGTTTTATTTATTTTTTGTGATGCCATTTAGTAAAATTCCAACGACTTTCTAACACTGGAAATAAGCAAACAACCACATAATCTGTAAACAAGGGCCTAGGTTGGTCAAAGTTGGTTATTTTGTCATACCGCATTTTGTTGTTGTTTACTTAATCACATAACCACATAACCCGATAACCACCCTATCGTGAACAGCCTAAGTTTAATAAACCGTAAATGCATTAGATTTACGCTAGATCCTGCAAAGGAATTAACTTCAAATTATTCATGGTATTATATTCCTTCGTCCTTTTAATTCACATTTTGCACCAGTTTCAATTGGAGCGCTCTCATAAGAATCTGTTGAGTCAAGCAATGAGGACATTAAAATGTATCGACACTTTCATATACGAAATAACTAACGGATCACTACAAATCAGGACTTGCTAAGCCCATTGCTTTTGAGCTTAGATCCTTTCATCACCGGTCAAACTATCATGCAAAAGTAAATCAATTTTATTAAATTCAGTTTTTGATTGAGTTGAATAATATTCAAGAAATTCCTTTTTTCGTTTATCAACTTTTTTAATTTAATATAATTAATTAAAATTTGTTACCATCGGGGGGTGGCGGAGTGGGAAACGGGAGAGGAAGATTTTAAAAAGCTTGGGCAAAAGTTTCATTTTTATATAGGCAGTGGAAGTATTTTTGGCCGCTGATTCCATACAAGACCGACCACTGTGTAGTGGTTCGTATACGCTCATATACTCGAATGGTTTGTATTTTTTTAAACCTGCCTACCAAGTTTTATGAAACTATCTCAATTTTTACTCAAGTGACAGCTTGCACGGACGGACTGACAGACAGTCACCCATACTTAACAAATGTTTAGTTTGTTCTTTATATATGTATGTATTTTCTATGTTCCTAAGGTTTTGTTTGTGGCTGATATTTGTTGTAACGTAAAACCTTGGGACAAATCGTTAAACTTTCCTATTCTTAATTCTCATTTCAAAGTTTGACTGCAGAACAATTGTTGCTATTGCGCAGAGTGTAGTCCTCGTTGCCTTTGCAGTGGCAGAAAATACATTATCAAGTATTGTAACAAGAATGCCTAGCACTGTGAGGCCGAGGGTAGAGTCTTGGTGAGGGAGAAGTGACAGCAAGAAGTTTTATCTAAAAACTTAATTTTCTGTTTTATGTTTTTTTTTTGTGTATCTTATGTCAAGCTTCCTTGAGTTTTAAGAGCTATTAAACGGCATGAAGTCACAAATACTTAGTCATACGTATACATGCGCAATCATAAATATCTCCTACTTCTGAAAGTTTTAGCAAAAATATGTAATTGGGGCGAACATAGGGGGGCTAAGCAAAAGGGAAGTTATTAGTATTGTAGAGGTCATCACAAGGCACCTATCCTTAAGATTTTTGCTTCTGGAGATTCGGCAGAATGCAGAACATGCGAAGGCAACTAAGAAACGCTAGAACATTAGGTACTGTTTTGAACTCACATATTGACGGATATATCCAGCATAAAGTCACCTGGAAGTTCGAAAATCTTTATATTATTGGTCCGATTCAATCCATTTTTGACATACACACAGAGAAGAATTATCCCAAAATTTCAAATATATATATATATCACACATTGACTGACATTTTCGATTAAAAATCAACAAACAGTTGGTCATAAAGTGGCACATACTAAAGGCATTATTCGTGCAAAGTTTTATCATGTTATATTAATTGGTATTATTAATTGATTCTTGTTGTGTACTGGAAAGTAAAATATTCATATGGAATTTAGAATTTTGCTATATACATAGAAAGTAAGAGTAGTTATTGTCCGATTACGCTTATTTTCACACCATGAAATAGAAATATAAAAAGAAAGCCACTACTAAATTTTGTCGAAATCAGTTGGTCTGGTCTTGAGATATGGGATTTCATCAAAACGAGGGCGGTGCCGCGCCCGTCGTCCACTTTCTATATCAGCCCCAATAAAGCTCTCTCATACCATCCCCGTGGTATAATACAATATTTCTGGCGTAGCTAGTTATTGAGGAAAATGGGATCATGTGTAGAAGTTCACGCATGTGAGGAGAGTTCTCTGATCGCCATTCACTTGGGAGTGGCCAGAAATGATTCTTTTACACATGGCTCAAGCAGCTCACGACTTCCGGTCTTTGACCAAATATCCTCTGGGTAGCCTAAGAACATCCGTTTGAAGGCGAGCTAAAGTGAGAAGGCGAAATATCCCCTACGCTGGGCTTGGGACCCGCCACGTAAAAACACCCCCAATGAAAGGAAACAACAAGCCTCGAATGAGTGACCCCCCTTTTAATGACGACCATGGCAAACGAAATAAGGACTACGAATTGAGGGAATGCACCTGGAATGTCCGGTCTCTTAATTGGGAAGGTTCCGCTGCCCAGCTGTTTGATGTCCTCGTGAAAATAAAGGCTGACATCACCGCCGTCCAGGAAATGCGATGGACGGGACAAGGACAGGGACGAGTAAGGCCTTGTGGCATTTACTACAGTGGCCATATGAAGGAGCGCAAGTTTGGTGTGGGATTCGTGGTGGGAGAGAGACTCCGTCGCCGAGTGCTATCATTCACTCCGGTGAATGAACGTCTAGCCACAATCCGCATCAAAGCGAGGTTCTTCAACATATCGCCTATTTGCACCCACGATCCGACGGAATAGATGGAAGATGTGACCAAAGATGCCTTCTGTGAGCTCTTGGTGAGCACCTATGAGAGCTGCCCCCGCCACGATGTCAAAATCGTGCTTGGCGACTTTAACGCCAGGGTGGGCAAAGAAGGTATCTTTGGCACTACGGCCTCCACGACGAAACATCCCCAAATGGGTTGAGGCTGGTCGACTTCGCCGGGGCCCGAAATATGGTTTCTGTAGTACTAGATTCCAACACAAGAAGATACATCAAGCAACCTGGCTGTCTCCGAATCGAAAAGCCATCAACCAGATCGATCATATTGCGATAGACGGAAAACACGTCTCCAGTGTCCTAGACGTGCGTACGCTCCGAGGTTCTAACATCGACTCGGACCACTATCTTGTGCATCATAGGAGTGCAGCAATATACATATGTATTAGAGCGGGTCGATTTTTATACTCTTGCAACTGGTAGCTACATAGTATAAGTATAATAGTGTTTATTTTAGCGGTTGTTTGTATCACCTTAAGCCAATCGAGTTCGATATGGAGTTATGTATATACAGTGTCGGACAAAACTCATTGGACTAACACGAGTGTCTCATATATTCCGTCATAACTTTTTACATAGATGCATCAGAAGAATAATTTTTTTGCAAAAGAGAGATCACATATTCTATATTAAGAAACAATGAAATTTTATTTTTCAACTTTCATGTAAGATTTATAAATTATAGTAGAATGGAAAAAAGTGAAAAATTCGTGCGACATAACTCATTGGACTTTAGCTAAATATGAAAATAAATTAGTTTTAATTTAATATTTTACTGAGTAGCCGTTATTTCTTTTGATTACAGCATGTCTTTTAGGCATAGATGAAATTAAATTACTAATATGTGTGTCATTTACTCCATTCCAGGCTCGTTTTAAGGCATCAAATAGCTTGTTTTTATAACCGTGAACCTGTTCCCTGTTAATTTGCCTGACAATTTTCCATAAGCTTTCAATCGGGTTCATATCAGGAGACTGGTCGAACCATCTCATAATATAAACTTATTATTCCAAAAAGCAATCCTTCACAACTTTCAGGGTGTGTCTGGGGTCATTATCATGATGAAACTGCCAATCAGGCCGCATTTTTTGGACAGCGTGAAGTAACATTTGGGTTTGCAGTATATTTTTATATTGGAACCCGTCCATATTCCCTTCTATTCTGTAAATAGGTCCTACTCCCTGACCAGAAAAGCATCTCCACACCATTATATTACTCCCACCATGCTTTGCTGCACCCTGCCTGCAAATGTCGACGTATAAACGCTTTCCTGTTGGTCTTCGTACACCTGTCATTCCATCTGAGATCTGCAAATTAAATTTGGACTCATCTGAAAACAATATCGACTTCCATTGCTCTAAAGACCAATTGATATGCATTTCGGAAAGTCCAAATGTGCTAACCAATTTTTTTGGAAATACTTTATGGTTTTTTTCGCAGCACGGAAGGTAAAAAGACCAGCACCACCGGCGCGTCGTTGTACTGTACGCATACTCACTCTTAGTTGTAAGCTATCTACAACTTTTTTTGCTGATATCTTTGGATATTTTTTAAACTCGCCCACTATTCGCATGTCATCCTTTACCGAATTCACTCTAGGACGTCCTCCAATATTAAGTTTTGTAACGGTTTCTTCTGTGGGATGTAGTGCAGGTCGCCTCCACGCTGGTGCATTCTGGGTAACGCCAAATGGCCTGCGGCCTTCACGGCCTTACAACTCCCTAGACGACCTTAGGCATCGAACTGGTTTTAGAATAGGAAACTTATCTGGATCTGTTAGAACCCTGGGCTGGTGGTGGCGGCATTCTGGCACCTGAGTATGATAGGGTGACACCTAGTCAGAAATGGCTGTCGGGCTAATGTCGAAACTGCCTCCGTCCCGTTAAAACCCTGGCAGGCCTCGGAGTACGTTCCCCCCCCGTCGTCGTTAAGTTGGCGTGGTAGGTGTAAGTTGAGAGGACTCCTTCTTTGCGCTGGTCGGCTCTGAACGTATTGCCTCATAAGGGCGTACGTCAACCCTCGCCTTGGCCTCATCACTGAGATAACCTTGGGATCATAAAAGGCGACTACCTTTCCGGGGGACGGATAGCGGCTCTGAGTGGGGACCCTTATTGCATGGACACTTCACAAAACACGGACGAAAAGGTGACGAAGGGAGGTGATGGGGCGTCGAAATCGACACCCAGATCTGTCCCAGGCGGGGCTGCTGCTCGCGGGGCGACGAAATCGTCGCCAGGCAGCAATAGAACTAAGACCCTGGTAGGAGTCTCCGCATCAAGCGGCAGGATGGGGGAAGCCGGCGCAGATCCGCCGGCAAAAAAGGTAGTGAAGGGTGGAGCCTTCATACGCGGCGGAGTCGCCAGCACTAGTAGAGGAACTTCTGCTAGAATCATGAAGGGCTCCACAGGGGGCATTAGCAAGGGAGCTTTAGCTAGGAAGCTGAAGTCGGACCGTCGATTAGCGGCGAAGATAGTGGAACGCTACGGTGGTGAGCATGCTGGTCAGGTATCTGAGCAGCATGCTAACACGCTTGAGTGGGCCAAGAAGGTGCTTAGAGAGAGCGAGACGGACGAGTCACGGCTCGAAGCAAAGAGGCAGGGACCAGCGGTTAAGCGACAAAGGTCGCACGAGGGAGAAACCTCCCTCGGCAAAAAACCGAGAACGGGCGCGGCGCCAACTTTCAGCGAGATTGCTAAAGGTGCTGGTGCAAGGGTACTGGGCGTGCTGACCGCAGCAGGGAGGACGGGGCTATCTCCCATGAGGAGTGGAAGAGAGTAGCGGCGGCTATCTCTTCGGTCTTCCTCAAGGTGGTCAAGGAAAACCCGGGGCCACCTCCAAAATGTGTCAGTGCCGGTTGGCACCATGGGCTGCACAAGCTTACTGGGTGTGCCGATGAAAGATCGGCCATCTTATATAAGAAGGCGGTGTCTCTGGTGGGGGAGGTTTGGAAGGGGGCCAGACTGGAGGCCGTGGACAAAGAGGATCTTCCCCTTCGCCCTAGGGCTCGCGTCTGGTTGCCAGCTGAACCATCCACTGCGAAAGAGATCGAGGAAATCCTCAGATACTGCAACCCCTCACTCCCCGCGCATGACTGGAGGGTCATAAGGCTGGAGAGAACCGATAAACCATATCGGCAGGCGCTGATAATGCTTAACGCAGAGTCTATCGGTCCTCTCAGCAAAACCAAGGGAACCATCAGCTATGGGTTCGAAATGGTGGTACTTAAGGTACTCCCAACGGATGCCAGGGCTGATGGCACTCAAGCTGCAGGTGCGGGGGAGAAGGAGGAAGGCGTTAGCGATGGTCAAATGACCTTGGAAAACGACCCAAACCTCTCGGACGTGGCGAGCTCTGGAGGCGGATCGTCGATGGGCGACTCCGTTTTCAGCCTCGAACAATTGTTCGAGGAGGTGAGGGTCGATCAGGACTTTAGCGCTGAACTAGCGCTACTAGAGGAGAGTCTGAAGGATGAAATTCCTCCAGATTAACCTCCATCACGCAAAGGCGGCCTCCGCCAATCTACTGCTTCGTCTGGAGCAAGACGAAGCCGATGTGGTCCTGATCCAGGAACCGTGGCTAACTAGCAACGGTATATCTGGACTGAGGACGAAGAACCATAAGCTGCTGGTGGCCAAGGATGCAGGTAGAAACAGAGCCTGTATGCTGGTCAGAAATGAACTAACGGTATTTATTTTACCTAATTTCAGCAACGCTGACGTAGTTACAGCAAGGCTAGAGTGCGGCACCGGAAATATCTGGCTAGTCTCGGCGTACATGCCTCACGACGATGAGGTAGAGCGACCTTGACTGAAGCGTCCCGGAATGGTGCCGGTGTTATCATCGATTCGGACGCCAACTCGCGGCATTCAATCTGGGGGAGCTCGGATACCAACACTAGAGGTGAGTCGCTTTTTAACTTTATTGTTAGCGAAAATCTTCGCATATGTAACAGGGGAAATTCTCCTACCTTCGTGACCGCGGGTAGGGAGGAGGTCCTCGACCTCACCCTTGCCTCACACGGGATTGCTCCGCTGATCTCGAACTGGAGGGTTCTCGATGACCACTCCTTTTCTGATCATAGGTATATCGGGTTTAGTCTTGACGGAGAGGGTCCGCCTAGAAAATCTTTCAGAAATCCCAGAAACACGGACTGGAAAGGTTACCGCAGAAGGCTTCGGCAAACTCTTCCACGCGCACCGGGGTGGGCGCGCTGGCCACCGCCGATGTGGTGGATGGGTGGGTCGAAGCTTTCAGCTCGGCGTGCAACACTGCATTGGAGAGCTCCTGTCCATTAAAAACACCGAAGGGCAGAGGGAAACCTCAATGGTGGACTGTGGAGCTCTCGGAAATTAGGGCGTCCTGTAGGCGCTTATTTAACAAGGCCCGTAGGAGCGGGCTACCTGATGATTGGGTCCTGTATAAAACAGGACTTTCAATATACAAGTCCGAGCTTAGAAGGGCTAAAAGGATCTCGTGGAAGAGCTTCTGCGAAAAAGTGGAAGGCTGTCACGAGTCCTCTAGATTCAGGCGAATCCTCGCGAAAAATCCTGTGTCCCTGGGGTATCTTAGGGATGCAAATGGGAAGTGGGCGCAGAGCAGTGAAGAAACTCTACAGATGCTCCTTGATGCTCACTTCCCTACTAACACGTCCTCTATGGAGGTATCTCTCGGAACGTTGCATGCCGACTACACAGCCTTTGTCGGCCTTCTGGATGAGCGTCACTTGACTTGGGCGATAAATTCGTTCAAACCGTTCAAGTCCCCGGGACCGGACGGCATCATACCAGCGCAGCTGCAGCAGGCTGCTAAGGTATCTTGCGGCTGGTTGGCACCGATCTATGCGAACTGCATCAGATTAGGCTACATTCCGGGGGCCTGGAGACGAGTCAGAGTGACGTTCATCCCGAAGGCGGGCAGGGGCTCGCACGTCACGGCCAAGGATTTCAGGCCCATCAGTCTCTCCTCTTTTTTATTAAAAACTTTGGAGAGACTGCTGGACTGGTATTTGAGAAGGCGCATTCCGAGGGCTATCTATCAGGAGCGCAACATGCGTATCGTAAAGGAAGGTCGGTGGACACTGCCTTGCACACTATCGTGTCGTGGCTTGAGGAAGCAATTGAGGCTAAGGACTTCGCAGTTGGGACCTTCCTTGATATTGAGGGAGCTTTCAACAATGTCCTGCCAGAGGCAGTCGTAACTGCTCTAGACGGTCTTGGGGTTGAATCGAACCTCAAACACCTCATTTTCAGTCTTCTGTGCGACAGAGTGGTTGAAACAGAATGGGGCAGCGCGAGCGCGCGGCGGAGGGTAAGCAGGGGAACCCCTCAAGGAGGGGTTCTTTCCCCTCTTCTATGGATTCTAGTCGTTAACGACCTTCTCAAAAAACTAGAGGATCTTGGCTGTCGGGTGATTGCCTATGCAGCCGATGTATGTAGCACTTATGGTGAAAGGAAAGTTTCTAAGCACCGTGTATGAGTTGACGCAGGGATATCTCGGCGTGGTAACAAAATGGGCGGTCGCAAGTGGACTCGCTATAAATCCAAATAAAACAGAAATGGTTTTATTTAGTAGAAGATACAAGATCCCTGAGGCGCCGTTGCCGCTATTGGGAGGTATTCGCTTGCAACCGGCGGATACTGTGAAGTATTTAGGGCTCATCCTGGATAGAAAGCTTTCATGGAAGCCTAATATCGAGGAGAGAGCCAAAAAGGCATCGATTGCCCTTTACTGCTGTAGAGGAGCTATTGGCAAGAGATGGGGCCTCTCACCGAAGGTGGTACTCTGGCTCTATGACACCATAGTCAAGCCCATAATGTTCTATGGAGTCTTCATGTGGTGGAGGGCTTTACAGAAGATCACACTTGCAAAGAAACTTGAGAGCGTTCAACGAGCTGCGCTCATCAGCATATGTGGTGCATTAAAGTCCACCCCAACCATTGCACTTAATGCAATTCTGAACATAACGCCGGTGGATATTGCCGGAAGGTGTATGGCCGCAAAGGTGGCCATTAGGCTCAGGGAGTATGGATTCCTAAAGGAGCGGGTATCTGAACACTCGGATATCCTCACAAGCTTCGACTGCATACCGGATCACCTGGATCATGGAGTCGCCATATCGAACTTCGGTGGCTCCTTCTCTGCACATATACCGACGAGGGAGGCTTGGCAGGGAAGAAGCCGTTGGAGGAGAGGGGCAGCAAGCTTCTTTACGGATGGGTCGAAGCTTGGGGGAAGGTTGGTGGAGGAGTGTACTGTCGGGAGCTCTCCATAAAATCCAGCTTCAGACTTCCCGACTATTGCAGTGTTTTCCAGGCTGAGGTTGCAGCCATCAAGGTAGCAGCAGATATGCTGCTCAGTAGAGCGTCTAACTTCAGGGAGGTGACCATTCACTCGGATAGCAGAGCGGCGATTCTAGCCTTGAACTCATTCACAGTGCGTTCAGGGCTGGTCGAAGAGTGTCTGGCGTCACTGTCTCTGGCGGCGAGAGCTTTCATTATAAGACTTGTATGGGTGCCGGGCCACAGCGGAATCGCGGGTAACTGCAAAGCTGATGAGCTAGCAAGGAAAGGCACCCTAGAATCACTATCGGTAGAATGGGAACGGGTAGGTGCTCCGGCATCCTTTTGTGTTCTACTACTAGATAGCTGGGCCTCGCGGCTGCTCGGTCAGCGATGGGCCAGCATTAGTACCTGCGCGGTCGCAAAAGCCTTTTGGCCAAAGATAGATCGAAGGAGATCTAGGGATCTCTTTGCCCTCAACAAGGCTAGCCTCTCATTAATGATGGGGCTCTTGACGGGCCACTGTCCCATTGGCATACACGCTGTAAGACTGGGAATTTTACCGGACGCCGCATGCAGAAGCTGCTTGGAAGAAGATGCAGTGGAAACTAGCCAGCACTTCCTTCTTGACTGCCCTGCTTTTGGGAGATCAAGACTGAGGCACTTGGGGGCACATACTTTCAGATATCCCACCGATCTGGCGGGCATTGAAATTAAGCGCCTCTGTAAATTTGTGTTGGATACTAAACGGTTTGCCGATCTCTAAGTTCGAACATGGGAGTTCGAGTTTCAACGGCTTCACAAAGGACTACTTCTAGTCCATGTGCGATCTCTGATCAGCCGTCTTACCTAACCTAACCTAACCTAACGGTTTCTTCAGCTTTGTTCTTGCGTAAAATAGCAGAAACAGTTGATTTCCCCAGAGAATATTTTTTGCAAAGCTCCTTTACCGCACATTTTTTGAGAATTCGCTTAAAATTAATAATTTAAGTTCAGCTTAATGTGTTTTCAAAACCATTTTTAACTAAAATAATTTTTTAGTAGCATTATTCGGGAAAAGTTTAAATATTTCACAACACACCCGTTCTCATTAAAATAAACAATTCGGAGACGTGTGATCTACGGTTTATAATTATAAGTACCTGCAAAATTCTTTCCCCGCCAGATAACGGTAAATTAATTCGTTGGAAGTCGAAATAACGATATACAAAGTGTTAGTCCAATGAGTTATGTCGCACGAATTTTTTGCTTTTTTCCCTTCTGTTATAATTTATAAATCTTACATAAAAATTTAAAAATAAATTTTCATTGTTTCTTAATATAGAATATGCGATCTTTCTTTTGCAAAAAAAATTATTCTTTTAATGCATCTATGTAAAAAGTTATGACGGAATATATGAGACACTCGTGTTAGTCCAATGAGTTTTGTCCGACACTGTATATAACTATAAATGATCAAGGCTTAGCTAAACTTCGAGTGACTTACTATCTGTCCCTCCGTCTAATTGTCAGTCTGCTCATCTTTTTGAAAGATAATTTGAGTAAATATTGAGATGGCTTAATGAAACTTGGTGCACATTTTGCTTGGCATCCAAGCAAGACTGGTATTGCAAATGGGAGAAATCGGATTGCCACGCCCACAAAACACCAATAATAATACAAAATTGTTATTTTGCACAACGGATTACATTAGGTGTAGCATTTATGAATGAAACATTTTTTACAAATTGGCGTGATAATAATTAATTTACATATACCTTAACCATTCAAGCTATAAAATTAAATTTGGTAGCTCGCAAATCTTTTCGGTATCCCTTCCCTCTCTATGAAAATCACTGAGTTTGAATTATAACCTTGCCCACTCCCCATTATTATAATAGTTATAAACTACTAAACAAGATATTAAGAAAGGCTTTATAGTATCCTATGTCAAATGTGTACGATGGGCGTGGCACTGCCCATTTTTAGGTGAAAACCTATACCTTTAAACCTACTCTAAAGACGTCAACTAACTTCAGTACATGATATTACTATGAGATTTCTAAAAATGGGCGCATTTGAACTTCAATCACGTCTATCATTACACAAATAAAGTACCAACAAATATATTTAGATAAATCTTCGCAAAAATAATGCCATTGTGGTATGTAATCTGAAGCTTAAAATTGTCTAAATTGGACCATAACTGCTCAAACTGCCAGTTACCGAATATATGAACCCCTGTACTTATAACTGACTTTTGACCGAAAATATCGGTTAATGTGTGAGACATTTAATTGAAATTCGAAAAGTATTCCTTTCTGATAATAGTATGCTGTATGTCAAAAGTATATTCAATCGGTTAAAAATATATATACCGCATACATTGCATTTTTATAACAATTACGCATCCTTTTGCCTGAAATGAGTTAAATCGGGTAAAATTTTGCCCTAGCCTTCATTTAACCAATATCTAAATTTTCAAACATCCGATTGACTTACTCCGTATACATTGATTATGGTACGTGGGGTACCTTACTGAAACACAATGTTTGTTTTCATTCGTTCTCACATCATAATACAGAAGAAGTTTTGAATAAAAAGACTAACGTTGGGTTAGGTCATAGTGTCAGATACCTAAATAAGCAATAAAATTTCAATTTTCCACAAGAAGGCAGGCAAAGGGTAAAGAAAGCGGATTAAACAAAGTACGTGTAGGTAAAACAGAAATTTTAAGTTATAAAAAAGCAGTCAAAACGTTCAATATTTTTACAGAAAGCAAATATAAGACTATATACACACAAATACAGGTAGAAATCCCTCATATGTGTTTTCAAATCGTTAAAAGCTTCACTGAAGCAAGGAGTAAACTTGTAGTCAAGCACGTGTCCTCAATCGCTATTATTAATGAGCTCCCTAAAGTGACATTTTTTATTTGTCTCAACTACATTATAAGTACCATACATATATGAGTGCAGCAATATATTTTCGCACATTTATGTGTACGAGTATGTTTTTTCGCTGGTTGCCCTTTGAATTCACTCCCCTAGTATTTTTCCTGTAAAGGCAAAAATGTATTATAATAGCATTCGATATTAAAAAGTAGAATAAGTGACAATTACTTTTTATTCACTTAGTAGTAAAAAGTGTACGGTTTTCTTATAAGGTAAGTAATACGTGCAGCACTAGTTAGGTTTCGTTTCAATATACATAAATACACTGCATTTACTTAATATTGCCTGAGATGTGGGGCATTGGGAGAAATTGGGTGAAAGATATAATTTTTCAGGATAAGGTCCTATTATATATATGTATATAAGTGGCACATACTTATGCAAAACTATTATCATTATTCTATCTAAGTTTATGAAAATTAATTTTAGGTCTCGAATGGTGGAAGTGGAGAAAATTAAATATTGATTAAAGATAGTATTAATTTTGAAAATTCAACAATTTTTAATTTCGTTAAAAGAAACTGTTATTACAGCAACCACGAAAAAATAAATGAAGGCTACGATATGTTATGATCGATAGCAGAAGAACCAACAATAACTATGTTTACGGAAGAACTCACGAGGCTTCTACCATCAGACAGTAACTCGTATGATCCATTTCAAGGTTTCCTTCATTTTAAAGAAACAACACAGAAACTTAAAATTTAATGGGGAATGTTTACTATCGAAAGAACAATCTTTGGCATTTATTTTTGAAGATTATCTCTTTCAAATGTCTGTCACGGCTACGTCTCAGATGGTTCATCCTTTGAGTCCAATTTTCGATGACTCGTTCGAGCAATTCGACTGGTAATTGGCGAATTACACGCGTAATGTTTTGCTCCAAGGCCTGAATGGAAGCGGGATTGTCCGCATAGACTTTAGATTTTACATATCCCCACAGGAAAAATACTAAAGGTGTGTTATCACATGATCTTGCTGGCCAGTCCAAAATGTGATATTATCTGCTCACCGAAGTGTTCTTTCAACAAATCCATACGATGTGTAGGAAGGGACGCCGCACAGTGGTGCCGCTTCATACAATCCGCGGCAAAAAATAGAAGGAATCGAGGTAGGGCTTTGAAATTTGGCACACATCTCTCATATTGCCAAATTAAATGAAAAAAAAAAAATTGTTAAAATCCGCCCACAACCACGGCCACCTCCCATATAACACAAAAATCAAAAATCATCCTACAGTAACAAAATTTTCTACAGTGTAAGATTTTGTAAATATAAGCTTGTCCAGAAAAAATGAAGCAAATCCGCCCACAATTACGCCCATCTCCCATATAATATAATCACAAAAGTTGCAATATTTTCGCTGTTATCACAGCTAGTTGTAGTAGATTAAAATGCTAATTACTCATGAATTGGCAGCTAATGGCAGCTGATTTTTTTTTCTATCGATTAAGGAGATTTTAAAGTTTATTTTGTGTAAGTGACTAGCCTGCGCGCTCCTGCGCACAATAGTTATATTCTGTTGAAGTTGTGAAATATATGATTTTTTTGGACCATGAAAAAACATCATATTAAAAAAAATCTTGAAAAAGAAAGTATACATTTGATGATGTAAATCACATCTATAACATTGGTTTTAATAAATAGAAACTTTACAATTGGTATTTTATAGTTAACTTTTGAGTTTTAACCTTTGCAATATTCATCACATTTTTCTGAGTAACTTTGCGTTGATACTTTGTTGGACTTTGAAGCTCTCCCAACAAAAAACCATTGAATATATCAAGCCCAAGTATTCGGACAATGTTATTTGATTAGTTCTTAGCTTAAATTGAAAAGATGGTACAAATTTGGAATGATAAAAAAAATCCTTTTTTTCCGCTCTGGCACCACTGTGCGCCGTCTTTATGAAACCAAATATCGCCGAAATCACGAGCTTCTATTTCCGACATATAGTTTGTACGTTCTCACCGGCACTGTTTTTAAAGAAATATGGACCCATTATTCCTCCAACTGACAAACAACAGCAATAGTTGTAACTTGAGAAAAATTGAGATATCTGGATGAAACTTCGTATGCAGGTTTCGTTGTAGAAAATAAATTTCGAGTTCGTAGATGGGCTTAATCAGCCCACTGCCACGCCCACAAATCGCCATTAACCGAAAACATATAAACTAAGTACTAAACTAAGGTATAAAGCTGCAAGGATCACAGCAGCAAAGGGCACCTGGGGGTAAAAAACTTTGAAAAAGTGGGTGTGGCCACGCCTTCTAATACTCCTAACTCACTTAGCTACAACGACCAAATTTGCTAAGCTCGGATATTATAACAACTCCTACCGACAATGTGAAAGTGGATGAAATCGGAAGATAACCCCGCTCACTACGCATATAACGGTACTGTTCAAAATTACCAAAACCGCGATAAATCAATAACTCAATACCCCAAATACATTAAATTTTACACCCGACATAGTTAGAGAATGCTTTAAAGGTTTGGACCAAAGTTGGGGCACCACCCACTTTTAGGTGAAGTTGGCCATTTCAATAAAATTTGGTTTTTGGCATTCTTCTGATATTTTTATTTTACATTGTCAAAACTGGCAAAAACGGATAACAGCTACGTCTATTTCTTATATAACACAATTTTAAATTCCATCTGATGCTTTCTTTTCGAGTGATCATATCTAGAAACAATGAATATAACAGGATAAAACATTGCACCAATAATGCCTTTTGAGTATGCTATTTATGGTCAAAAATTGTACAAACTCTTCAAGCCCTTAGATACCGAATACCCCAGTATCTACAGTTGACTTTTTACAATAAATATTGGTTAATGTATCCGATATACTTGTATAGTTAAAACGCAGATAGAGTCCTTTCCTATTAGTAGTATGTCTGTGAGCAACAAATGGGTTGAATTAGGTCAATTCTTCTCTTAGCCTCCCAAGATTGGACTTCTAAAGTGACTTCCAGCGAAGAATACTCTCTTGGTGTGAATGAAGAGGTGAAGTAGGGGAAGATTATACTACTTTAAGCTATACTAACGGGTCCAAAATCTCGTTCAAACGAAAGCGCTAAGCCTAAAGTAGTCTATGGAGCTCTAATGAACAGATACGAGAAGATGTAAAAAGCGATCATTTACACGGTTAACCAGGTGATACAACCAGCCTTGTCGTCACCAAATAACAATTTCACCTTAGTTAAAAAATTTAGAAAGGTTGAGGATTTGGTTATATCAGGCACCTCTATAGACAAATTCGAGGCAGGGACAATACCGTGACCGCTAAGAACAATCAAGAAAGAGCTCAATACACTATTTGAACAAATAGTTCAAAATAGATCGAAACTTACAACTAAATACAGGATAGTGAAATAAATATGATCAACTTAAAATAAGGCAAAAGCTAAGAATTTATTAAGTAAGTCTCGGAAAAGTATATACAGACCTACAATTCGGAGAACAAGCGGTCATTTTGGGTATACAATATAATAACACGTAGCTGCAAACTCAAAGGGGGCAAAGAAAGAGTTCCACACTTTCTCTGTGAGTGCCCAGCTCTATCACAAATTCGACATCGAACCTTGAGTGTCTATCTACACAAAATATTTATACCCTGAACAGGGTATATTAAGTTTGTCACGAAGTTTGTAACACCCAGAAGGAAGCGTCGGAGACCCTATAAAGTGTATATATAAGTGATCAGTATGTCGAGCCGAGTCGATTTAGCCATGTCCGTCTGTATGTTTGTCCGTCTGTCTGTTTGTCCGTCCGTCTGTCTGTATATATACGAACTAGTCACTCAGTTTTTAAGATATACTTTTGAAATTTTGCAAACGATATTTTCTCTTCAAGAAGCTGCTCATTTGTCGGAACGGCCGATATCGGATCACTATAACATATAGCTGCCATATAAACTGAACGATCGGAAACAAGTTCTTGTATGGAAAACTTTTACAATTGCCAATGTATCTTCACCAAATTTGGTATAAATTATTTCCTGAGGCAACAATGTAATCTCCGAAGAAATTGTTCAGATCGGTTAACTATAGCATATAGCTACCATACAAACTGAACGATCGGAATCAAGTTCTTGTATGGAAAACTTTCACATTTGCCAATGTATTTTCACCAAATTTGGTATAGATTATTTTCTAAAACAACAATGTAATCCCCGAAGAAATCGTTCAGATCGGTTAACTATAGCATATAGCTACCATACAAACTGAACGATCGGAATAAAGTTCTTGTATGGAAAACTTTCACATTTGCCTATGTATCTTCACCAAATTTGGTATAGGTTATTTTCTAAGGCAACAATGTAATCTCCGAAGAAATTGTTCAGATCGGTTAACTATAGCATATAGCTACCAAACAAAACTTTCACATTTGACAACGTATCTTCACGAAATTTGGTATGTGTTATTGTTTGTAAAAATAATGTAATATCTGAAGAAATTGTTCAGACCGACTTACTATAGCATATAGCTGCCATACAAACTGAATGATCGAAATCAAATGCTGGTATGGAAAACTTTTGGATTTGACAAGATATATTTACGAAATTTGGTATAAATTATTTTCTAAGGCACCAATGTAATCTGTGAAGGGTATATTAGCTTCGGTGTAGCCGAAGTTAACGTTTTTTCTTGTTTGGATATACATATGTAGTTTCGTTGAGGTTACCAAATGATTTGAGCACAACAATGGAGCCAGATAACAAGACATTAGATCTAGTTCTATAATTTTTAAAAGTATAGTAGAAGTGTAGTCAAAAAATTCCGCAATTCATTCCCTCTATTCAGATATATATATATTATTTCTGAAATTTATAACTTTTTTCAAAACTTTTCGGGACAAATCGCTAAGGTTTTGCTAAATTTGGTGGAGTTTTAAAAACTTGTTCGATCCCCTCCCTTATAGCAAGAAATACAGTCGAGCACACAATGCGTAATATAACCAAAGCCTGCCAAAAATTAATGCCCAAGGCTACCCACAGCAAACGTAAAGCAGAAGTTTACTGGTGGACTGAAAAAATCGCTGAACTCAGACGCACGTGCCTCCGCCTTCGCAGATCTTACACGAGATCCAGGCGCAGAGGAGCCGCACCCCAAGAAGCCGAGCAATACAAAGCAGCAAAAAAGGAGCTGAAGCGCGCCATCGACGACAGTAAAAAGAAAAAATGGGAGGAACTACGGGAGGATATAAACAGAAACCCCTGGGGGCTAGGGTACAAAATAGTGATGAAAAAACTCGGCGCTCGAGCAAAGCCACCTGACGTAACCGCTGCCAAAATGGAACACATCGTGAACGCACTATTCCCCACACACGAAACAAGAGCCAGTGATCCAGAACAAACTCTAAGCACTGCGGAAATCCCTTAGTTCACCCTTGAAGAGCTGCAAGTATCCACCGGCAAGCTCAAGGCGAACAAATCACCCGGCCCGGACGGGATCCCAGCAGAAGTCCTCAAAATAATCGCTGCAGAACGCCCAGGAGTACTACTGAATATGTACAACGCCTGCCTTGAAGCCGGAATATTCCCTGCACCCTGGAAAAAGCAACGGCTGGTGCTAATCAGTAAAGGAAAAGGAGACCCCAATTCGCCATCAGCATACCGGCCATTATGCATGCTTGACACAGCGGGAAAGCTGTACGAAAGCCTACTTAAACCCAGACTCGAAGCGGCTATCAACGAAGCTGGAGGACTGTCGCCTAGACAACACGGCTTTAGACCCGGCAGATCAACCATAGGAGCCATAAAATGCGTCATAGAAAGCGTAGAAGCAGCACAGCGCAGATGGCATAAATACAAAAGAATAGTGTTGCTGGCGACTCTAGATGTACGAAATGCCTTCAACAGCGCTAGATGGGTAGATATGATCGACGCCCTCGAAAATGGCTTCAATATACCTGACTACCTCAGGGCTGTGGTGCGGAGCTACCTAAGTAACAGGAAACTGCTGTACGAAACTAAAGAGGGATCACGACAAAAAGCAGTGACGTCAGGGGCAGCACAAGGATCCATTCTAGGCCCAGACCTGTGGAACATCAGTTATGACGAAATATTAAAACTAGAAATGCCAGATGAATCGTATCTAATTGGCTATGCGGACGACATTGCAGCAGTAATCACAGCGAGGGATACAGAAGAAGCGAGAAGAAATTGAACCAGGTCATGATACGGACGCAAGCATGGCTCGACACACACAGCCTCCAGCTCGCTACGGAGAAAACTGAGCTACTGCTGCTAACAAACAAGCACATACCTCTGGAGACAAGCATGCACACGACTGCGGATATTCTTAGGACAAAAAAGGCAGTTAACTACCTAGGCGTAAGACTGGACCCCAGACTAACCTTCTGGGCACAAATCTAGCACGCCGCAGGTAAGGCAGCGAAGATCACGTCTCAACTGAGCCGATTAATGGCTAACATAGGAGGCCCCAGCCAAGGAAAGAGAAGGCTCCTAATGTCGACGACAATCAGCGTCCTATTATACGGAGCCGAAATCTGGGCAGACGCGCTTAAAAAGGAAAACCGGCGTAAGGCAGTGGCCAGAGTATACCGCACCGCAGCCCTCAGAGTTGCATCAGCCTACAGAACAGTATCAGGCGACGCAATATTAGTTATAAGCGGCAATGCTCCAATCGACCTACTGGCATATGAAAGGAAAAAGCTGTGGGAGCTAAAGAAATCACCCGGCAATAACATGGGCGCAATTCAACAAATAAGGAAAGATACGATAACATCATGGCAACAAAGATGGGAGAATGAAAGTCGCGGCAGATGGACGGCCAGGCTGATAAAAGACCTAGATTTATGGACAAGTCGTAAATTCGGAGAAGTAGACTTTTACACAACTCAGCTGTTATCCGGCCACGGATACTTCAAAAAGTACCTCTACAGAATGGGAAAAGCCGAAGAGCCGTCATGCCCATACAACGACGCGACAGAGGACGACGCTGAACACACATTCTTTGAATGTGAGCGCTGGCAAGGAGAACGCACCGTCGTAGAAGGCCTTGTCGGGCCAATAAACGCTGACAATGTAATCAGCGTCATGTTGGAGAGCGAAACAAACTGGGGGATTATCCAGAAATACGCAGCAATCGTGCTACGCATCAAAAAGCGGGACCTGGACGCAGGTGCGCAGATGTAAATCTCTCAATGAGAAAAATGGAACGCCACCCTGAAGTAATGCAAACGCGGTCCCAGGGTGGGCGACGGTTCCTTAGAGGGGGGTTTTTAGTGACCTGCAAGTGGCACATACCGCTGCTGTGACGATAGCACCGATGATGCGGAAGGCGTTTTCCACCCCCTCGCCCGCAAAAAAAAAAAAAAAAGTCCAATGACAACAAAAAATGTCAGCAACAAATGGAAACGCTTATTACTATTATTATTGCATTGGTTTTTGCCAATAAAGCCATGAGATAAATCAAGTTCTATTAGGCGCCAACTAGCCAACAATCGCACTCAATTGACGGTCTCTCCGCGGTTTTGCATATTGCATCACACATCATCAAATTCAATCCACAGCCACATATTTTTTCGGGTTCACTCAATTGTTTCCTTGTTCAGCAAAACTATTTCTCCGTTCTTGTGTCAAATTAATGCGATTCAGTCTGTTATTTTTCAACTTCGATCGCACAATCAGCCGAAGTGACGTTGTCTTTTAGCCCAGACTCAGTATTATGACCGCCATTCTTGGGTGGGTTTAAATCAGTGGTTGGCATGAGACTGCAACTGTGTAAGTGAACTCGAAACTAAAGACATCAGTAAAAATTATAATAATTTTGTGAATATTTTTCATTCTTTGTTCAAGCAACTTCCGTGCTTGCTGATTTCTTCTATATATTACGGTATTCATTATTATGCGGCAAAATTTTAAAAAGCGGCTACTTGGTTTAACCAGAAGTTGTGAAAAATATCTGCTTATGTGCTTGTCTCTGTTGCTTATGATATAGAATGTTAGGTATACACAAAGGCCATAATGAATTTGTTCTACTTTTATGCTAAACTCTTGATGCGATAAAATTATAGATGGAATTACTTTTCCCCTTGATATAATCAGGCAAACTCTTCCCTTCTTCCTCTTTTGATTTGGCAGTTTACCAAAGTATATATTACAACACTATTTGAATAATTGTGTTTGGAGCAAAATTCAAAAGCGTAGGCTACCAGCGCTTAATTGACTTATTTATAAATGTATTAAATTACTAATTGCACAATTTCAGCCACATATTTAAAAAATAATAATGGAAAGCCTGTTGTGACATAGTAACTAGTCTCTAAGTGGTTTCAAAGTAGTATGAGCCATATGTACTTATGTCTCCATATCTGTAATTTCGGTCATGAGTACAGTTGTATTAAGGGGGGCCTGCTTTAGAAGCTTAAAAAATTCGATTTATTTTAAGAGTTTTTTGGGAGGGAAAGAAATAATTGATTAAAGCGAAATTTCTAGGGTTTATAGTTATATACTTAGGCATCATTCACAAATTTTTTGGATACGAAATCTTTGATATTTTGCCTTGGGAAGCAATTGGTCGATGCATAACGCATGTGCATTTGTCGGACGGTGGCCAGGACGCAGGTCGCATAAATTCATATTTTATAATAATTTATCTACTAGTAAAACTAAAAAATTTGCAAAAAAATTGCAAACTTTTACAATTTTTGCATAAATTGAAAAAAAGTGGTTTTTGATGAAAAAAATTTGACTTTATGTTGTTTAAAAATATGTTAAAACTTGACTTATCTTAATTTTTTTTAGTTTAAACAGAAGATAATTTAATGCAAAAGGTAATAAACTTTGCCCCATTCCATATGACATTTAGTTTTTTTCTATCCTGCCCGCCAATTAAGAAAACTCGTAAAAATGAAAAACCGAGAAATCGCGCGTCAAATTTTTGGCTTTCTGCCTAGCGCTTATAGATGTACATACATATCTGCTAGACGCTCGGTCACTATTTCCCTTCTAGCTTCGAAACTTTGGGGACATATTTTAAGATTATTTTTAAAGAGATTTAAGCAAAAAAAAACAAAAATAGATTTTTTGAAGCTTATAAAGCAGGCCTCCCTTAAACCAAATTATTGGGTATTCTGTACTGCTAAATTAGAGTCCAAAGAATTGTATTCGAAAAAATGTAAAAATTCACACATTTTACTAATGTATACATACATCGTATATAAAGATATACGATATATATGTATATTTACGCCTAGATACAAATTTTTAGCACTAAACTAAACGGCCATTTATCACACAGTTGTGTGGAGTAGACGGTCAAAATTGTTCAGTGACATCAAGCAAACAGATCAAAAGTACCAACAAATTAACCAAACATCGAGATAGGCAGTAACACAACAAATATCACGAACATCAACAGAAAATCCACGCTTCAAAATTTTATCTATTTATCCTGCTGATACTCGAAATATTAACAACCTGCCAAAATATACTAGCTCTTCCAGGTTTTTATTTTAAAACAAATATGAGTGAACAACTAGTTAATACGCCATGTCATGACCATGCCAGCTTATTTTTTTTATTATGAAAGCAAATGGGATTTGAACACGGTTTCAACTATGGTTTTTATACGTCATTCCCACTGACAGTTGTTATTCTCATACATTTTTTACAAGAGTAATCTGTTGATATTTGGTTTGTAAAATATTCATGAAATTGTGTTGATCAAAGTGCTTACATGAGAGGAAATGTGAGAAGGCTGCATTTCTATATTATACGATGGTATGAATTAAAACTTAACAAAACATTAAGTATATTTCATTTAGACTGTAATAATTTTCACATAAATTCTTAAATATGAATATTTATTTAGACAAAAATATTGGCTTTACAGTAAGAACTTTTTCCTTTCTCAATATAACCTTGATTTCGATCTGCTTTGGCTTGCTTCGGCTCAACTCTGCGACGATCTTCGGAAGATTGATCGTCTGTTTCCGGACGTAAGCACAGATTTAAGGCTCATCGCCAGTAATAATACATTTCCTTCCAATCTTTCAACGATGCCAGTAAGATATCTAACTATTAACCGGCATTTCTTAAACACCAATCCCTTTATTTTATTGACATTTCGATATCAGTTGATGGTGAGGGCCGTCCTGGATGTGCTTCGTTGTCAACGCGTTCTCGATCCCTTTTAAATAATTTCTACCAATCAAAAACACTTGCTTGCGACAAACAATTATTACAGATGTTAAGGAACACTTATCGTAAAACAATGAAGTGAAAATCGTAAGCAAATTTATTTTCAATTAAATTAAAAAATACATATGTACATCTCTGACTATGTCTGTGCCTATGTCATATTATTCCTCCTAATTGGCGTAGACACCGCTTACGCGATTATAGCCGAGTTAACAACAGCGCGCCAGTCGTTTCTTCATTTCGCTAAGTGGCGGCAATTGGATATTCCAAGCGTAGCCAGGTCCTTCTCCACCTTGTCCTTCCAACGGAGTGGAGGTCTTCCTCTTCCTCTGCTTCCCCCGGCGGGTACTGCGTCGAATACTTTCAGAGCTGAAGTGTTTTCATCCATTCGGACAACATGACCTAGCCAGCGTAGCCGCTGTGTTTTAATCCGCTGACCTATGTAT
Organism: Bactrocera neohumeralis; assembly: GCF_024586455.1. Classification (NCBI taxonomy): domain Eukaryota; kingdom Metazoa; phylum Arthropoda; class Insecta; order Diptera; family Tephritidae; genus Bactrocera; species Bactrocera neohumeralis. Next base: position 54,195,036 of record NC_065920.1, on the reverse strand, counting down.
GTCAATGTCGTCATATATCTCGTACAGCTCTTCGTTCCATCGAATGCGATATTCGCCGTGGCCAACGCGCAAAGGACCATAAATCTTTCGCAGAGCTTTTCTCTCGAAAACTCACAACGTCGACTCTTCAGTTGTTGTCATCGTCCAAGCCTCTGCTCCATAAAGCAGGACGGGAATTATGAGTGACTTATAGAGTTTGGTTTTTGTTCGTCGAGAGGACTTTGCTTCTCAATTGCCTACTCAGTCTAAAGTAGCACCTGTTGACATTGTTGGTGGTGATTACGCAGGTTCCAAGATGGACGAAATTATCTACAACTTCAAAGTTATGACTCTCAACAGTGACGTGAGTTCCAAGTCGCGAGTGCGACGACTGTTTGTTTGGTGACAGGAGATATTTCGTCTTGCCCTCGTTCACTGCCAGACCCATCTGCTTTGCTTCCTTGTCCAGTCTGGAGAAAGCAGAACTAACGGCGAGGATGTTGAGGCCGTTGGTATCAATATCATCGGCATACGCCAGCAGCTGTATACTCTTATAGAAGATGGTACCTTCTCTATTTAGTTCTGCAGCTCGAATTATTTTCTCCAAAAGCAGGTTGAAGAAGTCGCACGATAGTGAATCGCCATGTCTGAAACCTCGTTTGGTATCGAACGGCTCGGAGAGGTCCTTCCCAATTCTGACGGAGCTTTTGGTGTTGCACAACGTCAGTTTACACAGCCGTATTAATTTTGCGGTGATACCAAATTCAGACATCGCGGCATAAAGGCCGCTCCTTTTCATGCTGTCGAAGGCTGCTTTGAAATCGACGAAGAGGTGGTGTGTGTCGATTCTCCTTTCACGGGTCTTTTCCAAGATTTAGGGCATGGTGAATATCTGGTCGGTTGTTGATTTTCCAGGTCTAAAGCCACACTTATAAGGTCCAATCAGTTTGTTGACGGTGGGCTTTAATCTTTCACACAATACGTTCGATAGAACCTTATACGCGGTGTTGAGGAGGCTTATCCCACGGTAGTTGGCGCAGATTGTGTGGTCTCCCTTTTTGTGGATTGGGCATAGCACACTTAAATTCAAATCGTTGGGCATGCTTTCGGTCGACCATATTTTACAAAGAAGCTGATGCATGCTCCTTATCAGTTCTTCGCCGCCGTGTTTGAATAGCTCGGCCGGCAATCCATCGGCCCCCGCCGCTTTGTTGTTCTTCAGGCGGGCAATTGCTATTCGAACTTCTTCTTGGTCGGGTAATGGAATGTCTGCTCAATCGCCATCGAATGGGGAATCGGGTTCGCCTTCTCCTGGCCTTGTGCGTTCACTGCCATTTAGCATGCTGGAGAAGTGTTCCCTCCATAATTTAACTATGCTCTGGGCATCGGTGACTAGATCACCTGAGGGGGTTCTACAAGAGTATGCTCCGGTCTTGAAACCTTCTGTAAGCCGCCGCATTGTTTTGTAGAATTTTCGAGCATTACCCCTGTCAGCCAGCTTATCAAGCTCTTCGTACTAACGCATTTCGGACTCTTTCTTTTTCTGTCTGAAAATGCGTCTCGCTTCCCTCTTCAACTCTCGGTGTCTAACCCATCCTCATATTAACTTAGTAAAATATAGTGTCACATACTGTTTTGTGAAGGTAGCGCAACTGTCAGAGCTTCTGCACACAAAGTCTCATATAGTAAATAGTGACAACTTAACAACGCACTTGCTAAACAGAACGTAAAAGTATTCTGTGCGAGTCTTGTACATTTTCAATATATATATCTTTTGTACTATAGCTAAAAGGAATGAGAAGTCTTGTATAAATATCTTATATGCATAGTTCAGCAAACTAAGAACATACATTTAATATATACTCCATTATATAGTTGCTACCACATTTCACTAAAACTGAGTTTTGGTTCTAAGCAAAAATGTCACTGTGAGAAGGAGAAAACAGCTGAGCCGACATGGACATAGGAATTGGTATTGTCGTGCATGAAAACACCAGCACATATATACATATAAAGCTTCCATTTAGATGCTTCTAATATAACACACATATGTACATGTATACTCAAATGCTCCTTTAGAATTGGTTAAACAAATGCAATGCAAAACAGATCAAGCCCTCATTTGACATTAGAATCTGTATGGCAAAGTGACAAATTTACATGGAAGTTTTAATTCCTTACATACGTGTCCGTCTGACTTAACTTTTCGGTTACATTATTTGTTAGTTTCAATTGTATTGAATTTGTGGTATATTCTGTCATATTACTGTGCGAATATTTCGCAATTTAATATTTCGTATAATGAAATTCTAGTTAAATATGAATAGTAGATAGAAAGAAATTTATTGCTATTTCCTTTAAAAATTAAAAGCTTTACTTGATACGGACTGGGCGTCTGAGTGACATTACTCGCAGTGAATACATTCTATAGCAAATAGTAATATATAAATATCGCAGAGTAATATTTTACAGAAATTCGGAGATAATCCTTTTCTAAATCAGATAAATAATTAGCTTCTTTATAACTTCTTTATTTCCTCTTTTTGTAACATCCCCGGATGTATTAAGTTGTTTTTAGAGGCGGCTATGTTATTTTGAATTTCATGTATCTTTCCTTCAACATGTCTTAATTTATTCATTTGATCATTGTTAAGAACCAATTTCGCAAGCTCTCTATCCTCCCTTTGTATCTGATTTAATTCTTTTAAAATTTTACTCCTGTCATTTTTTACTATTGTTTTAATTAAATTAATTGAATCGTTAAATTGCTCATTTATGATATACTTATTGATATTTGTTATTGCATTTTGCGAATTTCCCTCTATTACTTCTAAATGACTAATTATGTCCTGTCGGTCCTCTTCGCCCTTTACCACGAACAACCATTGTCCCTCCTAAATTAATTAAACCTCTCTTCTTTCTTCCCTCTTCCTTGGTAGTAATTGATCTAATTTTTGCTTTAACTACTTTAGTTTCGTTAAAAAGAAGTGCCTTATTACTTAGGTCTGCTCGTCTTATGTTTTCTTTCATTTCTTCCACCAAACTTGCTAGCTCTTTCGGATGTATAATATGTAGTACTGTATTTAATTCGTCAACGATCTCTATTTCGCCGAGTTGGATCATGGTGTATCCTGCTTCTTCAACTATTGGTGACACTTGTAGGAATGCTGTAGCTTATTCCATGGCGGTCATCAGAAACATTATTATCCACATCATCTGACTCGTGAATTAACACTTTCCAATACACCGCCATAATGTACTATTATGCTAAACCTATCATCTTTATTTTCCATGCCTACTTTATCTAATTTAAGTGGTCTTTTTTATGTTTTCTATGTACATGAATATTTTGCAAGAGTGTGATCCGGAAATATGGTTCGTCTTTCTGTCGTACTCTTTTATAATTTTCTATCGGTCCCGTCGTTCTCAGTTCTTCGTAGTTCTCTCTGTACCTATTTCTATTGTGTATTATGAGTTGTTTCTTCTGGTCTATTGCGTTTTTTCAAAATGGTTGGATCTATTCTATTTCTTGCATGATTGGGTGTACATTTTATGGTTGAGTGATAGCGATCATTATAGTTACCTATCACGATCTGTATCCTCATTTCTGTTGAGAGGCTTGGATCCTCAATTCATGATAGTTTTTCAGCATTACCTGTATGAGAGTTTGGTTTTGTTAAGTGTACTTCGACTCCTTCTGTATTTAAGAACTGAATTAACTGTTCGGCCTTGAATTCGTTGTCCATGATGATCTTCTTTGGTTTCCCGAATTTCGTGAAATGTTCAATTATGATGGCCTCCTTTTCTCTCCAATTTCTGTCAGTTATATTGTATGCTGCTGCAAATTCTGTTAGTTTATCAATTACTGTGACAAATGACTGCTTTTTAAAATGAAAAATGTCCACATGTATTATTTCATTTTTATTTGTAGGTATCTCTGTTAGTTTAAACTTCCTCTTAATCGGCTTCCTGTCATATTTAATTTGCTTGCATTTTTCGCAATTACCTATAATTAGCTGTACATGTTCCCTTAATTTTGGATAGTATATTTTATCCTTAAGTGTATTGTAAGTCTCGTTTATTCCGCTATGCATTGACTCATTACTATGGTAAAGTGAAATTTGTTTATGTAGACCTTCTTCTTGTATAATTTCTGTTGCTCTTTTTGTACATTTTATGAATTGCAACTTTCTATTGCAAGAAACCACGCTTATAAGTAATAGTTGAATTTTTTGATAATCGGCCTTCTCCACCTCGGAAAAAATACCCACTTTGCCCCTGTCAATATGTCTTCGGAAAATATTTTTCAATATTTTCTCCGTATCGATAGGGTTGATCTCGATTACTTTCCTTCCATGTATTATTAGAACTTCAGTTTGAGGACTATATGTTATTATAATTTGGGTCTTATACTTGTTGACAATTGCTTCTTTTATGAAGAAGTGTTCTTATAGTTCCTCTTCTGCGGAATGTATTGTATCTGACATTTCCAAATTGGATTCTTTATCAATACTTTCGTCAAATTTTGGAGAGTTTTCAATTCGGCTTAAAAAATCTGCTACTACATTATTTTCCCTTTCTGATTCATAATTTCATAATTAAGCTCTTGCAGTTTCAATAGCCACCTTTGGTGACGTTGTGAAAACTCCCTTCCTTTATATTTATTATTTAAAAATATGTACTATCGGGCAATGATCAGTTATAATTTTAAAATTTGTGCCATATATGTACGGCCTGAAATAGGTTATTGAATATATAATGGCTAGAAATTCTTTATCTGTTGTAGCATATTTCTGTTCATGGTTATTTAAAGTTCTGCTAATGTAGCACACTGGCATCCGTTGTAATTGTAAATTCCTTATCATATTCAGGATATTTTAAAATTGGCTGCGATGAAATTAGTGTTTTCAAATTTTCGAAACTAGCTATGTACTTTGGATCTCTTGAATTTATTTTAAATATAGCTTTTTTTAAAATATTTAATCATTGGATATGCAATTTTTGAGTAGTCCCTAATGAACTTTCTGTAATAACCAGTGGCTCCCAAGAAACTTTGTAATTTTTTTTTGGTTCTAGGTATTTTCAAATTTTGTATTGCTGCTATCTTGTCCTGATTTGGCTTAATCCCTTCTTTTGTTAAGGTTTGCCCCAAAAATTTTGTTTCTCTCTTTAGAAAACTACATTTATCGACTTGAATTTTTAAATTATGTTCCTTTAATTTTGAAAAAATTTTCTCTAAGGAGTTTAAATGTTCCTCTAATGACGTTGAAAAGAGTAATACGTCGTCCAAATAAACGACACATATCTTATTTATGTATTCTCGTAATATGTCATTCATTACTCGTTGAAAGGTAGCCGGAGCATTTTTTAGTCCGAAGGGCATTCTTTTCAATATCCTTTTTATCCATTAAAATTTGATGGTATTCTTTGGCTAGATCAAGAGTGCTGAAGTACTGCTCCTTGCCCAACTTGTCTAAGATTCCATCAATGTTTGGCAAAGGATATTTAACATCGGCAGTTATTTGATTAAACCAGTGTTTAAAAAACTGCAGTCGAATTAGCAGAAGTCGCGATATTGTTGCTATTCACTACTTCAACTGCGAGCGATATCCAAAAGTATGTTAAGTGCTTTTGCTTCTGCTTCTGAAAAAATCAGAAGTCGAATGCTTTGACTGGCGCAAAAATCAAACAGCTACGAAAATCAGAAATCAGCATAAGTCGCCGTTATTCGTTTTTCTGCTTTCTGATTTGCTGTAGCTTTCGATCGTATACATAAGTTGCCGCAGCAGCTATCGACAATTTTCGTCAGTCGTCGGCAGTCACAGTCGCGAAAAGTAATGCATTCGACTTTTTGCTACTTTTGATTTTTGTCGCTGTTGCTTTCGATCAGCAGCGTAAGTCGAAAAAAGCAAGAAGCGTCAGATTCGTGGAAGTCGACCGTTGCGACCGTTTTTGATTAGCTACGACTTTAAAGAAATGTTTGGCAATTACTTATAGTGTACATGAATTTTTTTATTATGTTGTTCATTTTCAACTTTTTTAATTTTTCTTAAGCTTACAAAAATAAAGAACTAAATCAAAATTCGTTGGAATAAATAACATAAAAACATAACAGTAAATTAATTTTTCATTAATTAATTAAGTGAACTTTTACATATATTGCATATTGCTAAACCCTTGCTTTATTTTCAAAATATTTCACGCTGCACTTGGCGCCATAGCTGAACACGTGTGAGTCTAGCAGCGTTCTAATTGCAAGTAAAAGCAAAAGAGCAAAAAGAACAAGACGGCGACCGCTGGTGACTTCCACGAATTGGACGCTTCTTGCTTTTTTCGACTTACGCTGCTGATCGAAAACAACAGCGACAAAAATCAAAAGTAGCAAAAAGTCGAATGCATTACTTTTCGCGACTGTGACTGCCGACGACTGACGAAATTGTCGATAGCTGCTGCGGCAACTTATTTTACGATCGAAAGCTACAGCAAATCAGAAAGCAGAAAAACGAATAACGGCGACTTATGCTGATTTCTGATTTTCGTAGCTGTTTGATTTTTGCGCCAGTCAAAGCATGCGACTTCTGATTTTTTCAGAAGCAGTAGCAGAAGCAAAATCATATGAACTGAAACTTGCCGCAGTTTTTTAAACGCTGGATTAAACCTCATCGAGACCCTCGGGTCTGGCCAGGCATATTTTGTTTTTAAATGTTATTTAAATATATTTAGAGTGTAGCAAACGGCTTACGCTTCCAGGAAGCTTCCTAAAATTTTATTGTCTATAAAATTCAGAAAAAAAATTCAAGGATATCGTATCGAAAAGGACGAAAAAAGAATATTATTATATTACACATTAGTGCACCAATGGTGCCCCATATATTTTGTATGAAAAAATATGAACTTTGCTATGTTTCTATCACTTCGCTCGGTTGATTTATTTGTTTTCATGTTCGTTACATGTCCAAATTGGTTTTGAGCGTTTTAAAGGTTAAGAAAAATGTAATTTTTCTCAAAATGTAACATTTTTTGTGAACGCTATTGCCACGCCCCTGGTAGGGATAGAGGGAAAGTTGAGAGCTTTAAGAAAAAATGTAATTTTTCTCAAAATGTTACATTTTTTGTGAACGCTATTGCCACGCCAAGCGTGAACAAGGCAGTCAATTTGATGAAATTTCAAAAATGTATCTATATTGTACATATATGAGCGCAAATAGAACACTTATTTTCATACAAATGTATGTAAACACTACTTGGTCTAGCCAAGCACCATTGGTCTCGATTAAGTGTATCAGACCGTTGGTCTCGACCAGGGTTAAGTCTACGGTAATCGATTACTAACCGATTACTAACCGAAATTTTTTGTTTCCCATGCTATCACATTTTTTTGGTATTATGATAACAGGTGAACTATATTTACTCCTACTTTTTCGAATTATACCTTGTTTTTCTAGCTCCCTAATTTGCCTTATGGCTTCTTCCTCATGTTTCGGAGGTAACCTATATATTTTTGAATTGATTTGCTGGTTTGTGGTGGTTCTTATTTCGTGAACCACCGTTTTTGTGTTTGTCAAGGCATCCACCTTCTTTATACATCAATTTTTCATTCTTCTTTAGCTTTAAATGATCCAATTGAATGTTTTGCATTCTACCTTCGTCCAATGCATATACTTTCTCTTGGATAGTTTTTGAATAAAACGGAATTTTAACACCATTTTTAAGCTCAATTTCTTCGTTTTCGATATCGATTATATTGAAATTATTAAATATTAAACCGTTTCCTAGTAGAAGATCGAACGGTTTTTCAAAATCTATTTTCAACCATCTCATCCTAGCATTATGAGGGTATTTAAATTCTAGCGGACATGGTGTCTTAACTCTTTCGTTAGACGCTCTTATATCACCATTCAGTGTACTAATTATTGTTTTATTTTTTTCTAGAATCGGTAACTTATAATGTTCGAGGCTTGATTTTTTCATATGCACCCAATTTTTTGTTAAACAAAGTAAGTGAAATTAATTTATTATTAAAGTAAGTGAAATTAATTTTATCAATGATTAATGATTTAAGCTCGGACCATTCTCCACTCATTCTTCACTATAACACTTTTTTGCACACTTATATGAAAAAGAGCAGTATCATTTCTAAAACAACCAATATACATAAATTTCAACACTGCCTGGACGAAAATATCAACCTCAATATTTGCTTAAAATCTGGTAGAGATTTGGATGAGGCTGTGGAAAGTTTGACCAATTCAATCCATGAAGCAGCCGCCATCTCCACTCCTTCGCGACAACTTGACCAAAGATCGTATAGGGATTTCCTTTTAGCTGACATAAGAAAACTGGTTCAGACCAAGCGACAGTTAAGGAAGATATGGCGGACAAGTAGGTACCCCTCTGACAAAAGAAATTTAAACAGGGCAACAAAAGAGCTAAAGCAATGACTCTCAGATTTCAAAAATGAATGTACAGCTAACTTTTTAAAAAGTCTAGGTACACGACCCAGCGATCACTCTATTTGGAAAGCAACGAAGTACATAAAACGCCCAAAAACAAGAAACCATCCGGTAAAAGATATTAACGGAGCATGGTGTAGGTACGATTTTGCCAAAGCAGATGCTTTTGCCGAGCATTTAGAAGGCACTTTCCAGCCATTTGAGTTTAGCTGCCCTTCTGTCATTAAAGAAATAAATAATTTTATTGAAAGACCTTGTCAAATGGATCTTCCTGTAAGACCTATAAGAAAATGTGAGGTTGGTAACCAGATAGAAATGCTCAATAATGCCAAATCCCCTGGTTATGATCAAATAAACGCAAGAGTGGTTAAATTGCTAACGAAAAAAGCACATAACCTTTTAACGCTTTTATTCAATGCAATACTACGGCTTCACCACTTTCCGTCTCAATGGAAGTGCGCGGAAATCATTATGATCAGCAAACCAGGCAAACCTGAAAGCATTCTGAAGTCGCACAGACCGATAAGCTTACTGCTAACTTTCTCCAAATTATTTGAGAAAATCCTTTTGCGACGACTGTTACCAGTTTTAGAGAAAAATTCCATTATTCCGCAGCATCAATTCGGATTTCGTCACAAACACGGTACTCCTGAACAATGCCATCGCATTGTTCGTTTTATTAGTAATACGCTGGAAAGTAAAGATTACTGTTCCGCAGTGTTTTTAGATATTCAACAAGCTTTTGGTCGAGTCTGAGTCTGGCATATTGGGTTGATTTATAAACTAAACAAAGTGCTCCCTGCTCCGTTTTTCCGAGATTCTGAAAAACTACATTCTAGATAGACACTTTTACGTAAGAGTAATAGACGAATATTCGAAAATATATCCTATTAGTTTTGGAATTCCACAGGGAAGCGTTCTTGGTCCGATCCTGTATACAATATATACCTCAGATATGCCTGTCCTTGAAAATGTCTTAGTCGCCACCTATGCGGATGACACTGCAATGCTTGCGGCAAGAAATTCTAGGATCGAAGCGTCGAAAATGATTCAGGATCAGGTACGAATTACTGAGGCATGGTTTAAAAAATGGAATATAGCCATTAATACAGATAAATCTATACATATCACATTTACAATGAAAAAAGACTCCTGTTCAAATATTATTTTGAACAATGAAGAGATTCCTAACAGCAATACAGTGAAGTACTTAAGCCTCCATCTTGATAGAAGATTAACGTGGAAAAATCACGTTAAGGCAAAACGAAAAGAGCTTAAAGTAAAGACTAATAAAAGGTACTGGCTTATTGGACCCAAATCTGAACTAAGTTTTGAAAACAAAATTTTACTTTATAAAGCCATACTAAAGCCGGTCTGGACGTATGGAATCCAGCTTTGGGGCTCTTGCAGCAACTCAAATATTGAAATATTGCAGCGTTATCAGAACTTAACCCTCAGGAAGATTCTGGATGCTCCTTGGTTTGTTTCAAATATCACAATTAACAACGACCTAAATATACCAAGTGTCAAAGACGAAACAAGAAATAAATAATCATTAGCTTAAGCTAAGTATAGAATAAAATATTACTTTTGCGCCCACTGGGGTCCAACAGTATAAAGTTATGTTATTTATGTTTATTTTAGAACATTTGCTTATTGTTTTGAATACAGACAGATTGTAAATAAAGAATTTGAGAAAAAAAAGTTATTTTGATTTTCCGAGGCTAATTGGTAAAAAATTCCTCGTAGTTATTCGTTTCCTCTGTCCTGCTCACAGCATCAACATCCATGGGTGTTGGGCCATTTGAACGACTTGTTTGTCGAGCGCCGTTCTGTATATTTTGTTTTGCTGAATTACCATAGCCGTTATTATTATTATTAATATTATTATTACGATATTGATTTGTATATTGGCCAGAATTTCCTGTCCGATAATTAATTTGTCTCTGTGGATTATTTGGATGATATTTATTTTGCCCTGAAAAGTTAGTATTTCTTTGGGAGTATCGCCCCGAATTATTTTGTGCATAATAGCGATCATTGTTTTGATCCCAATATTTTGTCTCTTAAAGTTGTTTATTCTTTGATTATTTTGATTTTGGTTACTATTAAAATTTGCCTTCTGAGTAAATTGGTTTGAATTTCTGTTTCTTGCTAAAAATATAGGATTTAAATTTCCATCGTAGAACCCTATGAAATTGTGGATCGTATTTGTCATGTCGGCCCATGTCGTTATATTCCGTATCATATAGGCAAAAGTCCCTGCTGCAAGTTGCCTTACTCTTTGTATAAGCATTCCTGAAAATATTTCTTTCATCATACCGCCAGTTTCACTCAAAGCACAATATTCGGTAATATTATCCATTATTTCTTTTGTTTTTCTTACCAAGTTCACCGATACTACCCACCCTAAGGTTAGCGATGTCGTTGGTCAAAGTCATCTGGTCCTTTGTTAGCCTAAAGTGCTGTTTTAATTTTATTTGCATCCATCCCAATTATCTGGAGGATTCAACGTTAAAAAATTTGTTGCCGATCCTAAAATTTTTAGATCATAAACAACTCTGAATGCTACCTGCTGTTGTCCTGTATAATCAGCTAGTACTCTATCAATTGCCTCAATAAACGCCGGTAATTTTTTTGCATTACCTTCAAATGGCTGTAAGTATTTTAGATCCTTCTCTATTTTCTGCCTAATACTAGTTTCCTGCTGTGCAGCATTTTGTTGAAGAAATTGTGTTATTGCTGATAAACAACGTTCAACATTTAACATTTGATTTTGAGCCATCATTTTATTGTATCTTTTTCTTTTTATGCGAGATTATATTTTATTTAATATATATTGGTTTTGATAAATTAAACAATATATATACATACTATATACATATTTTTTTTTAACAATTTTTTTCTTTATCAGTATCAAAAAAAAAAAAAAAAAAACCGATTTATATGCTTTTTAAGCTATACATATAGTATGTATATTAGAATATTGAATTTCAATCATCAAGTACAAATAGTTTTCTCTTGTAATTATTATTTAAAATATACATACATTTCCTCCTTGGGTACATCTTTCCATCTGTTTTTCTTTCAATAATTCTCATATCATATATAATATATTAGCATTTCATTTTTTTTTTTCAAATCTTGTTTCAATAAATATTTGTCACAACACCACGTTTCAGCACTATTTCCTCATGTTTTTCGTAAACAAAAATTTTGTGTACTTACTATTGTTGCTGCTTGCTCCAGTTATGGTTGTTATGCTGTTACAATTATTGTTGCTTTGCTATAACTGCTGCTGCTGTTTTCGATGATGCTGCTATTGATGTTGAAGCTTTGTAAAGCTGCTGTGTTGTTGCTGCTTGCTTCAAAGTGTAAACACAATGGCTACGACAGACTGCAAACTACATCTGTCAAATATTAAAATACACACGTTCTTATGGGCAGTGTTATTTTGACAGCTGCACGACTACACGACTGCAGGCCGACAGTTGTCGTTCTCGCTAACTTCAATTTGCTCCTATTTTTGCCAACGACAGTAGGACGACAGTAGAGTTGACAGTAGAATGGAAGATAGAAAGAGGAGGTAGAGTGGTGATGCCACTAATATGTAAAATGTAAAATTATTCACAGCTCTAACAAACTTGATGCTATTTTACAAATAAAAGCATAAAATAGCTATATTATAGCTCTATTATATCATTTGTAATAACAAGTGATAATTTAAAGCAAAAATATTTACCTATTTACTTATTTTTTGCATAAAAAATTTCACTTTGAACAAAATATTAAAATTTCATTGAAGTGAAAGGTATTAGTATGGCCACAACGAAATTGTGTACATGCAAAATGGACATCTGCGTTGTTTTGTGTACATGCCGGCCATTGTGTTGTTGTTGCTTCTCAAAATGTACATGTAGTAAGATGAACAACGACGTTTTCAGTTCACTGTCGTGCCGCTGCAGTCTGTCGTAGCCATTGTGTTTACACTTTCAGTTATGGTTGTTATGCTGTTACTATTATTGTTGCTTTTGCTATAACTGCTGCTATTGATGATGATATTTAAGGTGCTATTCGCTGTTTCTTTTTTTTTTCTTATGTTCTTGTTCTCTGTCTCTTACTATTATTAGACGTTTTACGCTCTTTGACGTTGTACAAACAATTGATATCCATTCACAATTGAGTTTTGTTACTAAATTGTTATTATTATATATATACATACATATATATATTTATTTATTTATTTATTTTCTGTTTTGTATAACTGCAGTTTTGTTGTGGTTCGCTTCGACTGCGCCAGTTATGAATTAAAATGTTGCTTTCTATTCTGTAGCAAGAATCAGACTGACTTTGCCATCAGGTCAGCAACTCGAGTCTGCCCCAATATGTGGGTGTACCGCACATTCCAATGTATGGTGCACAACTGCATGCCGTCAGTTGACGTAACCTGAGATGTAACTCGCGTGTCGCTCAACTTATGGTCAACATAATCGGACTACTGAGAGTACTATTTACAAAACCATCACGCATCATAAGGCCCATTCATTATTGGGTAATATTCGGCCGGATAGATCACGTCCAGCATGCATTGGAAAAAATAAAGTAGTCGTACCTAAAAGTGTACACGAAAACCGTGGAGAGTCGATTCAGCGCGGTCCGTAACAACTCGGACTGACGTATGGAAGGCTTGGCGCATTTTCAGTCGAGATCATAACTTGAAAGCGTAGAAAATACAAATTGTGCAAGAACTGAAGCCACTCGACTTTACCAAGCAAAATTGCTTTGCTCTAAGAGGTCTTGAAATCTTCCAACAAGATCCGACGTTTTCGAACCAAATTTTGCTTAGGCGATTCTGGCTCAGCAAGGATGTAAACACGCTCACTTGCGGCATTTGAGACCACACCGTTAAACTACTTTTTTATTGTAGGGATATGTAAAGTCTAAAGTCTCATCACGCTTACCATTCGCCAGCTACCAGTCGAAATGTTCGAACGAGCCATCGAACATTGCACCCAACGGATGGATTATCTCAGACGTAGCCCGAGGCGACATCTGAAAGAAACAATCTTCAATGCCAATGAATGTTTTTACGAATGATATTAAACATTCCCCATCAAATTTGAAGTATCTGTGTTTTTTATTTAAAAAAGGAACATCGAAATAAGTCACTTTTTAGTATATTTCACCGGCTTTGATTCCTAAAAGTTGCAAGAGTATGAAATGTTTGACTATATTCACATTTATCTATCCCTTACTTGTTTCGTAGAAATAAATAATAAACTGAAAGCCTCTAAAAAATTCCGAGCCTTCCAAAGTAAACAGGAACTTTTGAATCTAGCGCCTTTGATGGCGCCATCTATACGTCGACTGGAGCGTAAGAACCTGCTATCTTTATCGATTATCCAGTGAAATTATTGCGTCAGCATGTTTGTGTTATCGGTGCGAAAATGAGCTTCGAACAAAGAGCCAACATTAAATTTTGTTTTAAAACTTTTACCGAAATGTTTCAATTGACGAAACAAGTTTATGGCGATGATTGCTTATCAGTAACAGAGTGCACGAGTGGTTTCAACGTTTTCAAAGTGGTCGTTAGGACATAAAGGACTATTAACATGTGGGTCAATCAAATCCGAAACTGTGTGGAATTCATCAAAAATCAGCCGAAATCATCATTAAAATTCATGGAAATGGAATTAAACATCTCCAAAACATCGATTTATCGCATTTTGACCGAACATTTGGGCTTACGAAAGGAGTGTGCACGGTTTGTTCCGCACAAACTGACTGAAGACCAAAAATTGCTGAGAATCCAACATTCGAAGAATATAATTAAAGTGGTCAAAAAGGTCAAAAGCTTCTCAGTATTGTGACTGGTGACGAAACGTGGTGTTTCCAGAATGATCCCGAAACGAAACGCCAGAGTGCTGAATGGAAGGCACCGGACGGATGGAAAAGTCAAAAGTGAAGACAATACTGATTTGTTTTTATGATTCAAAGGGTACTGTCCACAAAGAATTTGTTCCACCCTGCCAAAAAGTTAATGCGGTATTCTACCTTGGAGTTTTGAAGCATTTGGTGTGCCGTATTCGACGTGATCGACCCGAATATCGCGAAGATAAAAGTTGGCGTTTGATGTACGATCTCTCATCAATCGACGCTTGTGACCGATTATTTGACCAAAAACCACATTTAACCACTAACACTCCCCGTATTCACGATAAAAATCGTCAATTGGCTCAAAACGATTTAACCAGAGCAGTCGTTTAAGTTTGTGGAAAAGCCAGAAGACACAAGGAGCTAGATCAAGCGAATATGGTGATTGTGGTTCGGTATTGATTGAAAATTTGACGAAAAATCAATATCAATCAATATTCGAAGGTGCATTATCATGGTGCAAAAACCAAGAGATGTCGGCCCATATGTGAATGATCGTTTGTTACCGGCTCTTAAGTATTGATCCAAGACTCAACGCCATTAATTTCTTCGGAGATTGCCTTGCACCTTAAAAAATAATAAATGCCAAATTTCTTGAAGATATCTCGTTAATTAATACAGATTTCTATATTAGCACTTGACTCCTACTGTTCAGTTTATAAGGCAGCTATATGCTTATCACCAGTTTTTTGGAGGGAAGAGGAAGTGTGCAAAATTTCTAGTGGAGATCTAAAAACTGAGTCACTAGTCCGCATATGTACAAACGGAAAGACAGATGGACTTGGCTAATGGACTTGGCTAATGGACTCAGCTATATATATTTTGTAGGGTCTTCGACGGTTCTTTTTAGGTGTCCCAAACTGCATATGTATACATATGTATGATCTCATAACACTGTGGAACATTTTTGGGATTATTGTCATAAGGTCATAAAAACAAAACTGACACATACGAACGCCAAACCCTTTGAGGGTTTTACTATACTGACCTAGTACCATCACCCTGACTTGGAATTTCTCACCCCCCAGATTAGCTGTTGTACTGTGTAATCGAATCATAGCAGCGAGAAGCTCAGTGGCTTGACTTCAAAGGTGTCAAGTGGTTAAATGGTGAGATATGCGGTATTTATAACGAGTCTTCCATACCTAGAGCTGCTGTCAACTATGGAGTGAGCATTTACAGCAATTTCTTTTTTTAGGCTATAGTCCTTTTTGTTGTTTTGCTCATGCTAACTCATTGTTCTCTTTTCTACTAGATGACAATAACTGTGATTGTTATGTGATGTTTTATTTATGTACAAGTGTCTGTATATTTGTATATTTAAGAGTAAAGGAGTTTGCGACTACGAGTTTTTACCACCTTTATAGCACTAGCCATACAAAATACTTTTTTATGTTATCCTCCATTTCGTTTTCTTATTATTATTATATTTCGTTCTATTTTATAAGTTTTTCCAAGCGTATTAAGCAGATATACGGCTTGATTTCTGTGTTCAGCTTGCCTTTTAGCATTGTGGTGACGCAGAGTCACCTGACTGACAACTTCCATTTGCAACTCGCAATTATGCAAATTTCTAGCGGTATAGTCTACTTCACTTCACTTTAGCGTTTTTTGCATTTCATTTGGACATTTTTTCATTATTTTGTGCCTTCGCTGTTTATGCCTACAGTGATTTGTTTTGTTGCAGTGTTCATTGGTTGATGATGCGGATATAATAAAAAACGCCCTGAAAAGCATAGTTGCATTTTAGAACCGAAATCAAAAAGTGTTCAGGAAAACAAAACAACTTCTAAACCACTCAAAAAGTTCTTACTGATATGATTTTTTATTAAGTTTGATAAGGAGCCGAAGCTTTAAGGAAGTACATATATTAAATTTCAATTAATTTACGTATGACAAAAAAAAAATTGGGCGAAACCTTGACCTAGCCCCTATACAACTAACTTTAGATATTTCGAACATTTGGCTGACTGTACTGCAAATGATTGGTGATTGTATGTGAGATATCTTAATGAATCTCAGTGAATATTTTAAGTATATGGCATGTTAAAAGTATGTGGTATTGGAAAAATAGATAAATCTGGTCAATAATAACCCCAACTCCCGATCGGATTTCTCGGGCTTTGATTCCTGCAAGTTGCAAGAGTATATGTATAATGTGCGGTAACACCCAAACATAGCCCTTTCTTAACTATTATATACAAAGTTTTTCAATACCTTCTAGTATATTCTCACGTTTGATCTTTTCGAATTGCGAGAGTGAAAATGTTCGCTTGCACCCGAACGACAATTGTTTTATCAAGAAAAAAAATGTGACCTTATTATATTCTATTTGAATGTATATGTATGTATGTTAGCTACTTACCAGGAAAAGTATGAAGAGGCTTATATTAAAAGTAATTTTTATGTAAAGATCTATATGTATTATAACCCTACCCAAAAGCCAAAATGTGCAAAGCAATGACATAAAGACTACAGATATGTCAAATACTATATTATTGTTTTTATACATTACTTGTACATAAATTAAAAGTCAACTGCATGTAAGCGGCAAAACCTCTTTTTCATCATGTATGTTTGCCACATGTAATAAATTCTTAAGCAGTGTTGAATCCTACAAAAACTTTTCAAGACCCTAAGTGACGAATATGTGGATCCCAGTAACCTACACTTCACTTTTAATCGAAAATATCGGTCAATGTGTGAGATATACAATTGAAATTCAGAAAGGATTCTTTTCTGTCAATAGCAATTCTGTGGGTGAAATGTGTTGAATCAATACTTCCTTGAGCCCCCATAAACCCAATACTTGACGAAATTATAGAATTTGTTTTACTTTTAACCGGCGAAAGCTTGACTTAGTCCCCATTAAAGTAATATCAGGATTTTTTTACCCAATGTGAATATTGAAGTATGTGAGGTACATATCTTAATGAAACTCAGGAACATTTTTTTAGAATATATATGGCATAATAATAGTTAATACATAAAATCGGGGCGATACCATCCCAAATATTACGTTCAAGGATTTTCGTTTTTCCAACAAATCATATTCTGAATATATCAGTCAAGAGTATAAAATATTTGATTGCGCCCGAACTTAGCGCTTTCTTACTTGTTAAAGTTTGATTTGTTTTTTCCTTCAAAATAAGCCTCAGTTTTGGCGATCACCTCTTCAATCGATTTTAGAACAGGAAATAGTTGTTGCGGCTTGATCTGGAGAATACGGTGGTTGCGGAAACAATCGAAAGCCCAGTTCATGGATTTTGCCATCGTCTTCATTGACTGGTGACAGTGCATTTTCGTGAAAAAAAATCACTTTCACTTTTTTACTTGTTATCCATATTTTTCAGAATAACAAAAGTTGCTTCACTCAACATGATATAATTAACAAACTTATGATCCGACAGCTGTCGAATTTATACACGCGCCTTTTGAAGGATTTAATTCAAGTAGTGCCATCTATGCATCAGACTTTTTCAATTAGCCTGTTAATTCTCAATTAAAGTTTTTCTTGTATAACATGTACAAAATGGAAGCAACAAACTTACTAGTAAAGTATATTTATCTACAAATCACTTACTTAAATTTCCGACTTTTTACACAAAGTTTGAATTTGAGACAATTTGATATACACTATATTGGTGTACGGCCAAAATTAAAAAAAAGCTGTCTAAAAACTTACATACTCATGGATTTTGAAATTAGAATTTAAGAAAAATCTACAGAAGTTCAAAAATAGTAGGAGGCGCCACGAGTAAGGATGTACTTATTCGTCTTTATTGTTGGTTGTCGTCCTAGAATGATAAAGTAGGTTTTTTTTTGTAAGATTCTTACACGTCAATAAAAGGTTAAACGCAGGCAACTAGACAATTAATAGCAATTACTTATCTAATAATAGGTTTCATATAAAATAAAAGTCCATCAGCCAGTGTTTCTTTATGTCCGAAATACGAAGTAACAAATAAAATAGTATAGTGAATTATCTACTACAAAATTTCATGCAAAGCAATTTCACTTTCTCAAGGAAATATCGCCACATATGCAATACAATATTGCTCCTGTATTCACGGACAAAATACAGACAGAAAAGTTCAGCTGTATGGCTATTTATGAGGATAAATGTCTCAATATTTTATTGAATAAACTCGACTCTACTGTATCTAGGGCGCCAGCAATAGAACTAAACAAATTACTCAAAGCGAGGGTTAAGAGTATAGCGGGTTGTAGCCACCAAGAGGTAGGAATAAAGGTTTTTGCAAATTCCAGGTGTAGTGCTTTCTAAATAGCATTGTAATTGCAGATAGTGTAAACTTTCTTGATATTCACTAGGTACTATATATTTATGCATGTGCAGCAGTCTTCGGGACTCTCCAATTAAATAAATGATTGTCTGAATGCACTGTGGCGTTGATATACATATGTATGTACGCGAATTACGATATGATATGTAATATATCGGAAATTACATATCTTTCGTTTGAATAATAAAACTCCGGCTAATTTACCGTACTGTGCGGCTTGCCGTTCAGTTTATTAATAATTATTTTATTCTTTATAAAAATCTTATATGCTAAATTTACCTTGAGCCGTTGTGCTGACTTGACATTCCTCAGCATCAACGACCCGGCATATCTTAAATAAACATATCGAATAATAACAGTGGCATTTGATTTAATTTTTAAAGGAATTTAATGCTTGCTTATGAATATTTCCTTATTTATGTATTTTGCAATTTAATATGTATGTATGTAGTTGAATCTGAAGATTCAACTTACATTTTAGAGGAATGAAAAATATTATAAGTGGTGGAGTCGTTTGACGACGCAACTCCCCCAGCGTTACTGTTTGAACTCTCCTGAGTTCTTGTATTTACAATTTTTATTTTTGTTGTTTTTTTTCCTTAAAAATATTACTAGGATTGCTACTACTACCATTACAATAATTATCAATATTATATTAATACCATATGATACATTTTTATGGTATTTTAATTCTGCAATTTCTTTTATGTTTTCTATATTTTTTATTGCAATATCATTGAATGTTAATTTTGGTGTGTAGCTTTGGTTTAATTTTTCGGCAGGGTATATATAATATATGAATATGAATATATGAATATATTCTGTTTTATTATTTTTAAATTCTTGTTTTAAAATTTCCATTTTACAATTTACAAATTTGATTATATAGTTATTTTTTAATACAATTTTTCTGTCATCGCAGTTTTGTTTTATTACATCATTTTTTGCATTTCTTATTAATATTGTGTCATCGCTTATTTCTTGTATTGATGTTTTGTTATTATATTTAAATTCGCAAGTATTTGAAAATATGCAGCTTTTACTCAATTTTAGGTTTTTAAATGCTTTATTTTCTACATAATCAAAATATTTTTCGCCAATTTTTATAACGAATTTTTCTTTTTCAATAATTTTTAATTTATTTCTATTTGGCATTAGGGTTATTAATTGAATCTTAGTTTGGAAAAATGATCTTGGTATCTGAATTGCAAATATTATTGTATCGTTTCTGTATACTACTACTCCTACTTTTGATAATTTTAGTTTGTAAAAATCAAACTCGTATTTTTCAATTTCTTCCCTAGTTAACATACTTGGATGTACCATATTGTATTTAGCCGCCGCTATATTATTTTGTATTTCTTGAACTTTAATTTCTATGAATTTTAGTTTATTCATTTCATCATTATACAAAATGTTACTTTCAATTCTATTTTCCTCTTTGTTTATTATATTTAAAGTTTCTATTATTTGTTTCCTATCTGATTCTATAGTTCCTTTTAATAAGTTTAGTGATCTATTTAAATGTTCATTAATTACTATTTGTTTATTTAAATTTACAATGGCATTATGGCATTTTCTTCAATAATTTTTAAATGGTTCAAAATGTCTTGTCTGTCATCATCATCCATGACTCCAAACATCCATTTATATGCTATCCCTCCTATGTTTATCAAACCTCTTTTATTTCTCTTTTATATTTTTTATTTCATCAAACAAAATTTCTTTATTTTCAATATTTAGTTTTTCAATATTTTCTTTAACCTGATCAACTATGTCTGCTATCTTGTTCGGATTTATAGTATGTATAACTGTACTTATTTCGTTAACTATTACTATGTCCGCTGTTTGTATAATTGTATACCCCGCATCTTCTATTATTGGTGTAATTTGCGAAAATGCTGTCACCAATGATATGATTATTGTTAAAAAAATAATTATTATCGTCATCTGTAAAAGTAAAAATGTATAACCGTTTTAGGTTTTGATTTAAAAAAACTTAAATTGGATTTTAGTCGCCTCTTACGACAGGCATCTCTTACCATGGATATATTCGAGAAAGACCCCTTATCTACTGGGGTGAAAAAAATCATGTATATGTATATATGTATAAAAAAATTAAATGTTATTATCTCCATTAAATGCGCTTAGACTGAATAAATCGTCATCATTCTCATTTGGATTTTCTATGTTTGCCAATTTCATTGGTCTTTTTATATTTGCCGGATGGACGTTTTGTAAGGGAAATATTCTGAAATATGGTTGATCCTTATGCCGTACTCTTTTGTAGTTTTTAATCGGTCCTGTTTGTCTGTTTTCTATATATTCTTCTCTGTTTTGATTTAATTTGGCTATTGTTTTCTGTTTTACTGTATTTATTCTATCTTGTAATATGGATGGACAAATGTTTTCTTTGGCGTCCCTTGGAGAACATTTGATAGTTGAGTGGTACCTATCGTTATAGTTGCATATAACAATTTGTATCCTCATTTCTGTTGAAAGACTAGAGTCCTCAATTCCTGTTAGTTTTTCCAACAAGGTTGAGTGCAGTCTCTCAATGTCTGCATTTCCTATATGGCTATTTGGTTTTTTGTGATGGGCTTCTACATTTTCGGCATTTAAATATTTTATTAATTGTTCTGCTCTATCATTCATAAATCTCTGAAAAGTAGCTGGGGCATTTTTCAACCCGAAAGGCATTCGGACGTATTCATATAGTCCTGCCTTCGATAGCAATGGTTTTAACGTTTTTTTTGTTTTTTAAAGGAATCATTTCCTATAAACAAATCTAAAGTTCTACAAATTTCGAGCTACATTGATACAATTCCAAGGAATTTTGTTTTTAGGTGTCTTATTTAAAATTTCATAAATATTTAAGATACATACAATATTTTATTAATTGTTATTGAATTAACTTTGTACCTTCTCACTTAAATAGCGATTATTTGCATTTTTCGGTTTATCCCTCTCGTTCGAAAAGCAATCAGCTTTATCCGTCTATTTGAAATTATCTATTCACACTGGTATGGCATTTTTTGAATTCGTATTCATTTGAAAATTTGTTTCAGGTGAGCAAACAAAAAATATAATTTCTTTTTATATTTCTTATATATTTATTTTACACACATAATCTAAGTTGCAATTTTATATTTTAAAGGAATTTTAACAAATTAACTTCTTGCTGCTTTTTGTTTTTCTTTTGTTTGTTCGTTTCTTTTTTAATGGTATTGTTTTTGAATTGATTGAAACATTTAGTGAGTATAATTTCTGTTGACTTTGTTTTTTTACAATTATTGGTTGAATATTATTTTACCTTGCTGTTGGTGCTGCTGTTGTTGTGGTTTTGTTGTTACTGTTACTGGCGTCGTTGTTGTTGCTGTTTTTTTTTTGCTGCCGTTGTTACTGTTATTGTTGTTGCTTTTGTTAATGTTGTTGTTGTTGCTTTCGTTAATGGTGTTGTTGCTGCTGATGTTGCTTTTTATTTTTTTTTGAAACTTTCATTTATTTAGCAAAGTTTATTAATAATTTATTTATTTAGCGTATTTTATATAGTTTAATTTACGGGTAAAATTTAGAATAGCATCCCCGGATTTCGGGGATAAAATGGGTATCAGTGGAAAGGTGACGCTCTCCAGATCACGAAAATATATATATATAGTTGCCGCTGACTTATAGTTTTAAAGATATTTGCATTTAAAGTTGAAAAATTGATAACTTTTACATTGGTAATTTGTATATTGTGAGTTACTTTTTCACTTATATTATGCACTTTTCACTTACTAACACTTCACTATAACGTTTCTCATTTGCTATACAAACGTTCGTCTATATATTAAGACATACAAACACAATACAAATTATAATTAAAAATAAATTTTGCAATTTGAATAATTAAATAAATAATAAATAAATTTTTACTATTTTCGAGAACAATAAACAGAATTTTTGATTTAATTCGAAAAAAAACGAAACACGGTTTTTGATTTAATTCGGAAAAAAATTATATATTCTATTATTTATTTTATTGTTCAAAGTCAATCAGTTTACTGATAGAAATTTTTTGATAAAATTGAACTTTTCTAAATGAACGCAGATTTGCTAAATCTTCTCAATTATAAAAGTACCAAAAGTGCTTTCGGACGAAAAAAGTCCATGTACACCTGCAGAACCTGCCATGCCACAAAACCAAAAAAAGGGGGAAAGACATTATATACAGTAAATTTTTGCTGAGAGTGACAGTTTTATAAAATACTGCACTCGGCGATTCAAGATAATTCTGAATCGGCAAAAATCAAAAAAAAGAAAATCTGGACAATTTTTGGATACGTCTCCAAGCTTCTTATGACGCAAATAGTAGAATCTGATGACTCAGATCATACTGATTTCAAATCCTCGGCTTACGCCAAATATGAAAATTGCTTTGACCAATTTGAAGAAACAAAAGCAATGATTACTGATCAATTGAAACTAAGTAAAGCAATTGCACCTGCTCCACTTCCGCGAGTAGAGATGCCACAAGTACAAAGTCAAGAGGCAAGTTCAGGCATCCACCTCAAGGTGCCCGCATGTGACACAGAAATTTTTCATGGGGGTTATGAACAATGGCCGTCCTTCCGGAACATGTTCACAGCCGTTTACATAAACCACCCAAAATTATCTAATGCACAAAAATTGTATCACCTCCGATACAAAACGAAAGGTCAAGCTGGCGTCATAGTAAAACAGTTCGCATTAAATGACGACTATTTTAATATGGCTTGGGAAGCTTTAAAATCAAGATACGAGAATGAACGAATATTGGTCGATAAGCAGATAACAATCTTAATGAACTTGCCAAAAATTCAAAAGGAAACCAGTGAAGAATTTATCAAACTTCAATCCACGGTTTCCAATTGTTTGTCGATTTTATCGACACAAAACATTCCCACAGACAACTGGGATCCTATACTGGTAAATATATTCACAGCAGCATTACCAGTATTTATTATTGTGGGGGCAATCGCTCTCATCTCGTAAAAAATGCCCAACGTGGCAGCAAATGAAAGATTTTCTCACTACTAAGTACGAAATCGCAGAAAGGGTAGACAAAAAAAAATAAATACAAGTAAACCAAAAGGTATTCAGCAAGACTTCAATAGAAGCTTCCACAAGCCCCAAGCCAATAGCAACAACAATTTGAATAGAAGCATCTTCAAAACGCAATCGTTCTCATATGAACAGAATAAATATAGATCATGCGAACTATGTACAGGAGGGCATAAGCTCAAATCTTGCGAGAGATTTAAAAAATTGAATATTATCGACCGCAACAATTTCGTGAAAACTAAAAGACTTTGTACAAACTGTTTGTCACATGCGCATACCCTCAAAGAGTGCGAAAGCAAATTTAACTGCGTCTATTGTCATAAACGACACCATTCGATGCTTCATATAAATAATTTTTCCAGCTTACCCCCAAACAGCGCAAATATCAAGAGAGCCACGGGTTTAGTTGCAACAACAAATCCCGAAGTGCCAAATCCACAAAATTGCCAAGAAGTACCATGCTGCTCAAAGGCTTTAAAAACTCAAACGCTACACAGCGAAAATCAAAGTAGGGTACTACTACCCACAGCAGTCGTCTCCATCGAACATCGAGGAGAACTGTTTAAGCTCAGAGCCCTAATAGACCAAGGAACACAACGATCTTTCATAGCGTCTAGGGCACCAAATAGGCTAAATCGACGCCTCTGAAAAGGCGTATTGCGCTACTATATATGTTCGCACACAAAGCGACAAGGCGACCACAAGCCACTTACTAGTTGCAAAAGCAAAAGTGGCTCCTCTAAAAACAATAAGTCTACCACGACTAGAACTATGTGGTGCACTACTACTTGCCAAACTAGCATCCATAGTGCAAACGCAACTGAATATGGAAAAAAATAAATTATATCTCTGGTCTGATTCCGAGATTGTATTAGCCTGGTTGGAAAAACCACCACATGCATGGAAGACATATATCTCCAATCGAACGTCTCAAATTCTTGACCTAGTGGGATCAGCCACTTGGCGACACGTAGCCAGTGCTGACAATCCTGCTGATCTAGGTACAAGAGGGTGTAAACCTCTGCACCTTGCCACCACCACCCTCTGGTGGAATGGCCCCCGATGGTTAACAGAATCTCCCGATTCTTGGCCACAATCGCCCATGCGTAATATTATTGCCCCAGAAAGTCGAAAGATCGACTCCTTTCACACAACATTGGATGATACTGACATCCTGGAGAGATTTTCATCTTACCCCCGAGCCCTCAGGGTAATCGCTTACATGCTCAAATTCATAGAGCAACTCAAACGTAGAATTAAGGGAATACGCACAGTATATCCCCAAGGCGATACAGTGACGCACCTAGACTTACAAAGAGCAAAGGTCGCTCTTATCGCATCTACTCAAGCGCGCTACTTCAGCCAAGAGATATCAGTACTGAGAGAATCGAAGCCGATTGATAAAAAGAGCTCACTCCTAGTACTAAATCCATTCATAGATACGAAGGGTCTACTTCGTGCAAATGGTCGGCTTGTCAATTCAAGCCTAACGTATAACGAACGTCATCCCATTGTTATACCAGAGAGATCGCAACTTGCCACATTATATCTCAATTATGTCCACGTACTATTATTACATGCCGAACACCGCCTCATGCAACAAATAGTCCGCCAAGAGTTTTATATCCCAAGACTCAAGCCAAAGATAAAGAAATGCATATTTTCGTGCAAGATATGCACTATGCATAAGCAAAAGATGCGAACGCAGATTATGGCAGCACTTCCACCGGAACGCTGCAACTTTGCTCCGCCCTTCACTATCACAGGTGTCGATTTTGCTGGGCCTTTCCAAATAAAGGCGTCTATGCTAAGGTCTCCCACACTGATGAAAGGCTACGTGGCTGTCTTTGTCTGTTTTACGACAAAGCAGTACACCTCGAGCTATGTACTAATCTGACAAAAGAGGCTTTTCTTGCGGCATTTGCTCGCTTCGTCGGACGACGTGGTTTTCCGTCAAAACTCATGAGCGACAATGGCAAGACATTTATAGGAGCTCAAAGAACCACTGAAAAACAGTTTGTGGACTTTATCAAACAAGTTTCACCTGAGATTGTACAAAAGTACGCTCCCCAAGGCATTAACTGGCAGTTCATCCCTCCAAGCGCTCCTCATATGGGTGGTTTATGGGAATCAGCGGTAAAAAGCTTTAAGTCCCACTTTAAAAAAGTAGCTGGAAACTACAAATTTAACTTTGAAGAATTTACAACATTATTAATTCGTATTGAAGCCGTTCTCAATTCACGGCCATTGACGACACTCTCGCAAGATCCCTCAGATCTAACAGCTCTTACACCAGGGCACTTTCTCAAAGGAGCACCCATTCTGGCCATACCTGAGCCAGGCGTGGAGTCGCTTTCCTTACTAAACAGATGGGAAAGAATCAAAATTCTCCATCATGATTTCAGCCGCCGATGGAAGGAGGAGTATATAAAGGACCTTCACAAAAGGTACCGCTGGAAAACTCCCGAAAAGGCGCCAAAGCTTGGAGATTTTGTCCTCATACACGACGATGGTCTCTCCCCTACAGAATGGCGGCTTGGTCGCATAGAGAAGCTTCATCACGGCTCCGACGGTCATATCCGAGTAGTTGATCACCGTACTCAAAACGGAACGCTGACCAGACCGCTCGTTAAACTGTGCTTCCTACCAACCGCAGATAATAGCGAAAATGCGCGTAATGAACAATCCGTACAATAATACCGACACGCAGAAATTGAAACATCCGTTAATAACTAAAACCGAAATCAATCGCACATATGATAAATCATAAAGATACTAAAAAATAATGGGTAGATTAGTAAGCTCTGACAAACCAAATAAAGTTGGTTACAAATCGCACTATTTCATAATATATAGAAATGAGTTGCAACTAAACACGACTTTTTCTCCATACAGGCCAACATGGATTCAGAAAACATGTCAACTCCAACGCCAACACTGCGATCGGCCATCAGCGTGCCCCGTCCTGGGGTTGTCCCAACAGCGGCGCACCGTACAATCACCGCAACCGCACCGTACAATCACCGCAACCGCACCGTCAACTGTAGCTCGTAATGGCTCACGAGCACCGGTAACCACACCGTTACCACCAGCAGAGCCGCATCGCATACGATGCCCCCTTTGTCGCCGCCCCCATCGACTGCAACAGTGTGGGCTCTTCAGGGTCATGTCACCCATCCAGCTTCAGCAGGTAGCACAGGCGCATGGCCATTGTAACAATTGTCTGGCATACACGCACGCGACTGAGGACTGTTTTTTTTTTTGTTGTCGGAGGGGGAATCTTCTAAAGATACTGCCAGGGTGAGACTGGTAGCATGCACGATTCATATGGTTCGCTAGAGTACACCTCTTTCGGGACCACGCCCAGACAGTATTAAACAACTATGCTGGACTTGCCCAACAGTATGCCTACGTACTAAACCCTTAACTCCGGCTGCTGTAGCTTGTATTCGGACCTGCGGGACCGCCGTTAAGCATCTACTGCAAGACCAAGCAGGCGATAACCGCCTCACCTACCTCCAGGGTTATTCATGTGGTCTTATGCTTCTGCGCTGCCTTTCCGAGCGCTATTCAGTCCACTCTTTCATTTTAACCCACACCAGATCGCAGCATGTGACTAACCTGTTGTCAGGCGTCATCCTTTCATTTGTTAAGTTTTCTATGGCACTGCAAACGTGCAGAAGAAAAAGATGTGCTCTGCGTTTTCTGCGGCATTTCCACAGAACAAACAGTGTGTTTCGTCATCATGGCCAAATCAATTCCCTGAAACATCCATGGCCCGATAAGAACTGCGTTAAGTAGAAATCTGTCTCCCCGTGTTGTCGTCAACGCCGGCAGTATAAGCCGTATGTCCATCTTCCTTTGTCTGCCGCGTCCCATTGCTTTTGCCACTCCTCGAGACTTGTCTTCCTCTCCTCGACTGAGGACTGTGACTCTGGGGCTTTGTGCCAAAAGTGTGGCAGGCAGCATCACACGCTGCTCCACCGCAGCCCAAGACGTGAGCCCGGTCGGCCACCTGTCACTCGCAGACCGCAGCAAACCAACCGTGTGGCACGACGACGAAGACCAGCACCACCCCCTGAGTCCCGTCTATGGCGTCCGCGAAACGCGGCATCCACCAGGCGCCATCGTCAAAGACCACACTACCGGCGCACGTCCGGACTTAGCAACGTTGCAACAACTCCAGCGATTGCTAGGCTGAACATTCGCCTAGGGGGGCCGGGATGGATAAATGAGTTAAGCTCCCGCCCTCATACACCACTACACCACACAACACGCCACTCACAAAGCAACACTGGCACACTCACCACACTTGGAGACAACACTCATCGATTGGAAGCAGAAGTCTACACCTACACACACACTAATACACGCCGTACATCAACCCACCATAACTCTCCACAGCCCAACGAGCAAAAACCCTCGTCCTGGAAGAGGCCGCCCTTTTTTCGACAGCGATTTTCGAGCAATAAGCATTGGCGGACGCTTTTACACGTTTTTTGGTATTTTCGGCACGCATCTCAACGTTTCTTTTTTTTCATCATCTTCGGCGCGCAGCTCAACCATCGATCCGACATTGGGAGATCCTCTACGCGCAGCAGCTGAACCAACGCATGAACTCCGAGTGTGCTTTAATATAATTTGAATATTGTTATACATTGTTACGCCTCCACTGGTATCCGACCAGGGAGATTTTCATTACAACCTTTCCGCATTTTCCAATAAAATTGTCATCTTGAAGTGAACAAAAAAAAATACTTATATATATCGCGTCCTAAAAGGAGTGGGTATTAAAAATAAGTGGTAAGTTATCTAGGAGTTGAATTGTTGCATATTTTTTGGCGCAGGTTGGTTAATAGTTTGAGGAAATAACCCGTAAGAAAATACTGTAAGATCGCTAGTTATAGCCAACCTTTAGGTTTTGCAAAATAATTAGGCATGAAAATCTGTAACATTATTGTGTATGCAAATAAGTTTTGGGTGAGAATTGTGCTTGCACTAAGTACGTTTATGGGGAGTTGAATTTTTGCATAGTTTTTGGCGCAGGTTGGTTAATGGTTTGAGTTTTTTTGTTATAATGCTCAAAATGTAGTATTTAACTTTTATTTTAGCGAGGAATTATTGGCAGTTCCTTACGGCAGACTTGGAGGAGATAGGGATTTTGCTGCGGGACCTAACTGAAAAAAGTGAGAGTAAATCCGTTATCTGTACTTAAAAACTAATCAGCGAAATTTGAGAGAAAAATCAAGACAACCTACATAAAATTAAGCACAATTTTTTTTGCAATTTGTATCGATTCTACATTATCCGAAGGAACTTCGTTCCTACCTGGTGTCCCACGACACCACATTTCTTTTTATACAAAGTTTGAATTTGAGACAATTTGATATACACTATATTGGTGTACGGCCAAAATTAAAGAAAACTTTCTAAAAACTTACATAACTCATGGATTTTGAAATTAGAATTTAAGAAAAATGTACAGAAGTTCAAAAATAGTAGCAGATGCTACGAGTGAGGATGTACTCCTCTTTATTGTTGGTTGTCGTCCTAGAACGATATAGTAGGTTTTTTTTTTAAGTTTCTTACACGTCAATAAAAGGTTAAACCCAGACAACCAGACAATTAATAGCAATTACTTCTCAATTATCTAATTGAAATAATACCTATAGGTTTCATATACATATAATAGAGGTCCATCACCCAGTGCTTTTTATAACCGAAATAAGAAGTAACAAATAAAAAATAGTTATAGAGGATAAAGTTAATAATCTAAATAAATGTCATACAAAGCAATTCACTTCTGTTTTCGTAGCAATTCAGTAGCTGCAATAATTACGTCACATATGCAACGCAATATTGCTTTGAGACAGACAGAAAAGTTCAGGTGTATGTTTTATGAGGATAAACAAATTAAATCAAATGGACGGTTAAGGTATAGTAGTCCAGTCATTATAGTAAGTTCACTTCGGAATTCGATATATTTATATTCTTAAATGAAACACAATCTTCAGTGTCACAATAAGAACTGGTTTTCTTTATTTTCTTACATAATCACTAAGCATAAATAACATAGAGCTTATTCTAATTTTCTTATTATTAAATATTATGCTATTGATAAGTTCTCTTAATACTCTTATATTTAATGTTGTTGTAGCATCATACATACTATGTATGTATGTATGTATGTATGTATGTATGTATGTACGTAAGTATGAAAGTATGTATATATGTATGTATGTAAGTATGTATGTATGTATGTATGCATGTATGTATGTATACATTACTATATACCCATTTATATGTCTGTAAATACTTGTATATTGACACCCTATACAATACTATTGTCTCAATATACAAGTATTTACAATATACAAGTATTTACAAGTATTTACAGACATATAAATGGGTATATCGAATTCCGAGATTCTTACCTAATTTAAGCTTAAATGACTGGACTATAGCGGGTTGTAGCCACCAAGAGGTGGAATAAATATTTTTTCACTTGCAAATTCCAGGTGTAGTGTTTTCTAAATAGCATTGTAATTGCCGATAGTGTAAGTTTCCTTGATATTCACTAGATACTATATATGTATTTATGCATGTGCAGCAGTCTTCCGGACTCTCCAACTAAATAAATGATTGTCTGAATGAACTGTAGGGTTGATATATGTACGTGTTAAAAACAAGAAAGAAGCTAGAAGTGTTAGTGTGTGCATATGTATTTTCTGTTGTGTTCCCAAAATAGCAGATATATGCTATTTTGGGAACGCCAACCCCCAGCCATCACCTCTTGCTTGCGTGCGTGTGTTTCACCTACAAATTACTTCCGTTTCTGCGCAAATTAGAGGCGCGAATGTAGGCGATTCTAAATGTAATGCAATTACCTGTGTTTATGCAAACTATTGTTTTTATGAGCTGAGTTTTAATCTATCTATGTTTTTATATTTACATAGTATGCATAAATATACGATATTAAAATTCTGAAATATAATTTAAAACTCGTAAAATAAGACTTCATAATTTTTTAAAGAGAACACTTTTAAAAATTCCTATTTTGTTAATATTATTATTTGCTTAAGTCCTTTATTTATATCTGTGCTTAATGTAAAGTTAAGATACATATATTTTAGAGGATCTCCAACGTTTACTTCTTAATGTTCCAAACTGCGTGGCGAACCTGTTTACGGTGCACAAATACTTTAATACCGCCCAAGAACATATAAATCATGATTAATTTACAAAAACCTCATTAGGATATTATGTACCCGTATATTCTTTAAAAATATAGTTTTTTCTACATACTAGTTATAAAGTACCATCAATTACTTGGATTAAAAAGTAGGTATGTAGGTAGGTAGGTAGGAGTGCAGCCCTGTTGTCTTTCGGGCTCAATTAGCACTTGCTGTGCCATTTTGATCCACTACTCGTAGAACCTTCTGTATCTGCTATCACGTTTCACCTTCTATTTCAAACTATTTTGAAGTTTCGATGAAGCTAATTATGTCTGATATGCATTAAGTAGAAATCCATTCAAGGTGTGGTGCTTAATGGATTCCAAGTGTTCTGTGTCGTATCTGTGATAGGGCTGGACATTCACAGAGAAAGTGGTAAATTGTTTCCTTGTTCCTTGCTATTCCGCAGCCTCGGCTGATGTTGTAGGGCATACCCATTTTGGACGCATGTTCTCCAACTCGTTAGTTCTTTTATTGTCATACATATGTTGGCCATAATTGTTTAGTTATGACACATTTTGTAATGTTTTTCCACCTGTTATTTGCAACTTGTTGAAATTGTCTATTGATCTCTCCTTTGATCGATCCTAGCGGGCTTGGTATTAGCTCCGCCTTGGATTTCTTAAGGAAAGCTCCTGCCTTTGCCAACTCGTCTGCTTTTTCGTTACCGAAAATGTTCCTGTGACCGGGAACCCAGATCAAGTCTAGTTGGAGCTTGTCTTTTATTGAGCTTAGTACTTTTTTGCAGTTGTGAACTACTATACTGGAATTTGTCATGGGCGAAAAAAAGGCCACGAGCGCCGCCTGGCTATCCGTAAATATTGCTGCTTTACGTATAGTCTCGTGGTTTTCCAATAAAACTTCGTAGGCTTAAAAATATAATCAATTACATATAGCATTGTCATCCTCAAATCCCTAACATACATAAGTCCAATGACAACAAAATATTTCAGCAACAAATGGAAACGTTTATGCCTGTTATTATTGTCATGGCTTTTGCCAATAAAGCCATGCGATAAATCAATTTTTATTATCCGACAACCACAATTAACAATTGCTTTCAATTGGCGGGCTCACAAAGGCTTTGCATATTGCAATCGCGCTTTACACATCATCATATAAAATCCTCAACTACAGCATTTTTTGGGTTCATTCAATAATTTCTTGTTTAAGCGATATTATTCATGTCCCTTTTGCCTGAATTTGTGCCAAATTAATGTGTTTCAGCCTACTAGTTTGCACATCCAGCCGCACCAGCAGCCGCAGCGAAATTGCCTTTGGTTTTCCTAATATATGCCCACACAAAATTTTACAATGCGGTTACTTGGCTGAACGACAAGTAATGAACAGTATATAAGGGGTTATCCACTTCCAGGTTCTCTACTATCTAAATTCTTGCACAAGCTGTATTTTGTACGCTTTAAATTTATTACCTGGACGTAAAATGTGTCGTTCAATATGTCATTCGAGTTGCGGGGACCGCCGCCGAATTATTTCTCCACGGTCTTCGTGCACACCAGTGATCTGCAGTGAATGAGTTAAACACAACTTTGAGCCACTTGCGAAAAATTGAGTATGAAGCAAGCAAATTATTCACGGAATGAGTATAAGTGTGAATACTGCTCACTTACAATTATGAGAGAGAGAGTTTTGGCTTGTGAGCTGATTAGCTTGTATGAAGCATACAGTCTTCCACAAAACTGAAGGTACAGTGAATTTGGATTTGCGAATTGTATTGCTTTGGAGGTGTTTTTCATTCAAACGCCAAATAACGAAAATGTTATTATGACTAGTAATAGTACTTTTTAATTTTTATAAAATTAACCATTTCGGCAACCTTGATCAACGAGGAGATTACGTTTTTGTTGGCAACTCTTTACTGACGTTCCACAAAAGTCTTGGTACAGCTGATGCAAACGCGTTTTTATTAGTAAAAAGGGGAATCCCACAATTCAATATTATTGCTGTGAATTAAAAGCTGCAGTCTGGTACTTTTAATATTGTATTCGTGTTCGTTGAGTGTTATTTGTTATAAAAATCAAATAAAAATAAAAGAAGTTATGGGCCGAAAAGAATTAACAATTAGAGAACGGGAAATCATAATTGATCTACATGTTAGGCAAGGTAAATCTTATTCACAAATATCTGAGCTTGTATCGCGTAGTCGGTCATCAGTCCAAAAAGTGGTTAACCGATATAATAAGGAAAACAGAGTTGAAAATGCACCCAAGACTGGTCGCCCGCCCAAACTGAATGATACTGACAAGAGGAAAATTTTGCGTATAGTAAAAGAAAACCCATTTGTAAGCTGCAGAAAATTTAGTGATGACCTTGCTGTTTACGACAACAAACAGGTTAGTGCAGAAACTGTGCGAAGAGCTGTCGTAGAGAATGGATTTTCATCTAGAACGCCCAGGAAGAAGCCGCTTGTGAGTGCTATAAACAAAGAAACGCGTATAACATTCGCAAAGACATATTGTGACAAGCCTGTGGAGTTTTGGGACAAAATTGTATTCTCAGATGAGTCTAAGTTTTGCATATTTGACGTAAATGGGCATAAAAGGGTCTGGCGCAGAGCAGGAGAAGCGCTCAATCCAAAGAATACGGTTAAAACCATTAAACATGGAGGCGGTGGCGTTATGGTGTGGGAGGCTGCGGAGGTAGGAAACCTGGTTTTTGTCGAAAATAATATGGACCAGAATACATATTTGGATATTCTACGAAATAATATGAAACAGAGTGCTCTTTGGCTAGGTATATAAGAAGACTTCTTGTTGCAACATGACAATGACCCTAAGCACACTGCTCGCAAAGTACGAATGTGGTTGTTGTACAATGCTCGTATGATTCCTACCCCACCTCAAAGCCCTGATTTAAACCCCATTGAGCATCTTTGGTATGAACTTGAGATTAGAATTAGAAAAAGAAAGATTTCAAGAAAGGCGCAGCTTAAGGAGGTTATGTTAGAGGAGTGGAACAACATTAGCAGCGAGCTCACCAAAAAATTGGTGCATTCAATGCCTAAAAGGTTGAAATCAGTAATAAAAACTAAAGGATATCCTACAAAATACTGAAAAAGGTGAGGTTTGAATAGAAAGCAATGCCAAAACTACAATTTATATATTTTTTCTTTAGGTGTACCTTGACTTTTGTGGACTCAATATAATGGCTTATTACCATATTGGCATCATTTTCTTTTCTTATATACTGAATTTTGGTTTTGTTTTTACATGGATTCAAAGTTTATTTGTTATTGTTGAAAATACGTTAAGAAAATTTTACTTTTATTTGATTAATATAAGCAGATCACACTGTTTTCAAAAATTTACTTGCTGTACCTTCACTTCTGTGGAAGACTGTATATTCACAAGTGTTTGTATGAGCTCACAATACTTATGAATCTTTGCTTAGGATTCTCTGACATTCATGAATACAAAACACTTGTGAATATACGAAGAAGCTCAGTTGTGCGCAAGCCACTTGCAAGCCTTTTGAGCCGTAACGCTATGAAGCAAAGGCTAGAAAATCCATTACGTAAGCACTAAGAGTTTTATGTTATTGTATAACAAAAGGATTTTTGTAATTGGTTCTAACTAATAATGACTAGATCTAATGAAATAAAAAAAAGGGGTTTTCATATTTTGTATTAATTTTCTCTATTATTAAAAAAATTACATATATGTACATACTTACATTATTATGTTATCACTTATAATATTACATTTTATTTTATAAAATGATAATTCAGTTCCTTTCAATGGAATTAAAATTAAAAATAAAAATCACGTCAGTTTAATGGTATAAAAATTACATGAATTATTATCAAAAAACTAAATAACAAACTTCAGTTAATTTCGGTAAAAAATAAAAATAATAAGCATAAAATTTACTTCAAGATTTATGTACATACATAAGATTCAACTCCAAAGATACAAGTATATATTATAAGTATAGCTTCTAAATATATATTAAGATTGAGGTATTGCACAAAATTACTTCCCAATATCATTGTATATTGTTGGTTTTTAAGTTTCTAAGGTCTTATTGCCATATTAGTTAGTCTTAAATATTGAATTCAGGAATATTATTTTATCTACGGTTTTGGGTGCAAGTCGATTTCTTTTATCAGTTATTAAATTGCCTGCCAAGGAAAATACACGTTCAGACGCCGCACTACTTGCAGGTATAGTTAATATTTTAAGTGCAAGTTTTGATATGCTTGGAAAGTTAGCTTTATGTTGCTTCCACCATTGAATTGCGTCAAAGTCGTTATCAAATTGTATTCTTTCTGTAAAATATCGATCTATCTCATCTTCGATACGTTCCTGCGCGCCCATATTTGAAATATTTGGAAAAACGAAGTTCAGGTCGTTTGCAGGTGAAGACGTATTTGATGTTGAAGTACTTGGTGAAGATGGAATTTGTGATAAACAAAAAGTTTCAGTTTTGTAGTTTTTCAAGTCAATAGACTCACCCGTTCCTTTTAAAACCCCTCCGCGTAGGTATAAACTTCAGGGACTCATCTACCTAAGCTCTTCATTTTCTAAAATGTAAGATAAAGCTTTGCATTTAGGCTTAAGAAATAATTGAATAAAAGGATAAGAAACAAAGAAGTTTCAGTTTTGACGTCACTACAATCGCGCGTTTCGTTCCTTTTAAAACCCCTCCGCGTAGGTATAAAATATATTTTGAATAGGCACGGAATTTGTGAATGTATTCATGAATAAACAATGAGCCACTTATTAGTGAATGTATTCATGAGCCTTTCAACTCATCTATACATACAGAGAACCAAGCCAAGCCAAGTGTGAGCGATAAGTGATTGTGAAACATATTCACACTCATTATTACACCAGCAAGCCATGTGATTGTGAGAATATAATATTTTTAGTGAGAACAAGTATGAGTGAACAATGGGGGTGATTCATGAATATGAGAGTACAATCACAAGCCAAGTATTCACTGCAGATCACTGGTGCACACCTCAGCAACAGCTGCTATATTTTCTTCATGGGTGCTTGATGATGGCCGCTTATGTTGACCATAAGTTGAGCAAAACACATTCTTTACAGAATGTTAGTTTACGTAAAAAGTTGATCGATTTTTAAACGTTGTTCAGGGATAAGTCTTTCCATGATGACGTGAATGAACATGAAACGTAAACTTCGACTGCATCGAAGCTAATATACCCTTCACAGGTGTATTTCTTCTAGTAACTATGTGTCCAGTTTGTATGAAAGCTATATGCTATAGAAATCCGATTTGAACAATTTTTTCGGAGACCATGTTATTACCTTAAGCAGTAATCCATGTCAAATTTCGTGAAGATAACACGTTAAATGCGAAAGTTTTCCACACAAGCACTTGATTCCGATCATTCGGTCAAATTTCGTGAAGATATATCGTTAAATGAGGAAGTTTCCCATGCAAGCATTTGATTCTGATCATTCAGTTTGTATGGCAGCTATATGCTGTAGTTAACCGATCTAAACAATTTCTTCGGAGATTACATTGTTGCTTTAAAAAATAATTTGTACTAAATTTCGTGAATATATCTTGTCAAATGCAAAAGTTTTCCTTATAGGAACTTGATTCCGATCGTTCAGTTTGTATGGCAGCTATATGTTATAGTAGTCTGATATCGGCCGTTCCGACAAATGAGCAGCTTTTTGAAGAGAAAATGACGTCTGCAAAATTTCATAACGATATCGTAAAAACTGAGGGACTAGTTCGTATATATACAGACAGACGGACGGATGGTAAATCGACTCAGTTCAACATACTGATCATTTATATATATACTTCATAGGGTCCCCGACGCTTCCTTCTGTTCAGGGTATAATAACATGACTGCCTGATACGAATCACGCGTGATCTGTCAAAAAAGGCTATTGGAAAAAGAACCTCTACTTGGATAACCCGTTACTTATGTGCCTGTTTGTTTTAAAAAGGCCATACTAATTTTGTTCCTGATGCAATAAAATTACAAATGGAATAGCTTTTCTCTTTTCTAAAGAAATTTCATTACTGAGTGTGAAACTTCTGTCATATACTTTTAAATAATTTTTTTGAATTTTATTTTATTTTAGAAATTTTACTACTAGTATTTAACCAAGTATTGTGTATTCAGTTAGAGTTGTACTCGTATATGGGGCGCAAACTATTTCTGCTAAATGAGAGTCTAAGGAATTGTATTCGAATCTACGTACTTGCAACTTAACAACAAGATATATGTATAAACGCCTAACCTTATGATTTTTTTTTTTAATTATACATATAAGTAGAGATGTTCTAGTGCTAAACCAAGAGTGATAATATAGCAAAAAAGTGAGTTAAAGTTGTAAAGTGGCATCAGGCAAACAGATCAAAAGTACCGACAAATTAACCAAACAACAAAACTGACAGATCCACAAAATGCAGATCACAGAGTAACAACTGTATTACGCACAAAAATTGGAGATCTCAGCAATTTTCAAATGATTACACGGCAGCATTGACATAAAATAGACTAATATAGACACTTTTTGAATTTGAAAAAAATTATAGTATTACGAAACAGCACACCAGTGGATGAAAATGAAAACAAAAAAAGTTTGTAGCGTTTTTAGCTGTTAATCCACATTTTCTGGTCAAATTTAAATAAAACATTTATTTGTGAGAGGTAAAAATAAAAAACTAAAATCTTGAATATTTCGAAATTTTCATATAAATTTTAAGACTTTTTAAAAATGGTGCTCATACTAAAAATTTAGATATTTTTATTATTAACAACTTTGCCACATAATTTTTTCCTACAGAACTCGCAAAATTGCCGAAAAAAAAGCTAACACGTTTTTAATCCTTAAAAGCTCAACCACGAACTTTCTCTTTTTATTCTCACCTGAAAATTATTTTTCTTTTGATTTTCAATATTTTATCTTTCATTTCCAAAGGGTTGTACTCTGCAATGAACTTGTTTCATTTTTTTAATTCTTCTGGCCTTATATCTTAAGTTGTCAGGTTTTCGTTGAACGGCGTTTTGTGGGCGTGGCGTCTACGAACCCCGACTTCATTTTTTCCAAGGAATATGTGTACCAAGTTTCATTACGAATCTTCATTTTTACTCAAGCTACAGCTCTCACGAATGGACGGACGGAAAGAGACCGGCAGACAACCCGGATTTCAACTTTTCTCGTCATCCTGATCATTTATATAAGTATATATGTAACCCTATTTATCTCAATTAGGGTTAGGTGATACAACCGTTACAAAAACAAAAATATTATACCCTGTAGTAAGAGAAATTACGAAAGATGAGAATAAATACAACAGAAGAAAGTAACACATGAGGAATGTTAAAACAGCAGATATTCTTTTAAAAGTAAAGGCAGTTTGTATGTATTTGTATGTGTGTCGAACAAAACGTGAGAACAACAATTGAATATAAGGTATAGGTTTGGTGCATTTAAACATATATTTATACCCTGAACAGGGTATATTAAGTTTGTCACGAAGTTTGTAACACCCAGAAGGAATCGTCGGAGACCCTGTAAAGTATATATATAAATGATCAGTATGTTGAGCTGAGTCGATTTAGCCATGTCCGTCTGTCTGTCCGCCTGTCTGTCTGTATATATACGAACTAGTCCCTCAGTTTTTAAGATATCGTGTTGAAATTTTGCAAACGATATTTTCTCTTCAAAAGGCTGCTCATCTGTCGGAACGGCCGATATCGGACCACTATAACATATAGCTGCCATACAAACTGAACGATCGGAATCAAATGCTTGTATGGAAAACTTTCACATTTGATAAGATCTATTAACAAAATGTGGTATATGTTATTTTCCAAGCCAATAATGAAATCTCCGAAGAAATTCTTCGGATCGGTTAACTATAGCATATAGCTGCCGTACAAACTGAACGATCGGAATCAAGTTCTTGTATGGACAACTTTCACATTTGACAAGATATATTCACGAAATTTGGTATATGTTATTTTCTAAGGCAACAATGTAATCTCCGAGGAAATTGTTCAGATCGGTTAACTATAGCATATAGCTTCCATACAAACTGAACACATAGTTACTAACAGAAATGCACCTGTGAAGGGTATTTAGCTTCGGTGCAACAGAAGTTAACGTTTTTTCTTGTTTTATTTAGAAGATTTTCAACAGGAAACTTTCTTGGAGGAAATATTCAATCCATGTTGTACTGCCAAAATTTCTTGTAAACAGTTAAGTTAAGTAAAGTAATGGAATACTTATTATAAACCATTGAATGTGAATCTCAGTTAGGATTATAAAAATGGCTAAGAAAAGTCATGAAAGAAGTGTTTAAAACAAATATTTTGCATTATTTATTTTATAATAGACGAGAAAATTGAAAAGATTTCATATATGCAATGAGAATAGTTACTAAAATATTGCTAAATGAAAAATTAAACAATGACCTTGACTTCGTATTGTAATATACATAGAAATTGGTTTCTTCGCCGTACAAAATATATTATTTTAAGATAAGGGAAAGAAATTAATGGATATAACATCTGTCATACATATTTATTTAAGAATGAAATATAATGTCACGGAACGGGTTGATAGAATGAGCCAACTGGACAACTCACTTCCAAAAGATGAGGATAAATTAATATGAAAATATTCACACAATCGAATTGTGCGTATTCGCCAACAGTCTTACACGTTTTCAATATATGTAAATTTTTCATTCTTCTGCAGCTATTAGGAATGAGAACTCTTGTATAAATTTTTCGCATAGTTTAGCAAAGAAATAATATATGTTGAAAACAATTAATATATGTATGCCTTATTTATATTGTTGTCGCAATACTTCGTTCACTTCTCCAGCCTGCTGAATGGCAGTGAACGCACAACACCAGGAGAAGGAGAACCCGATTCCCCAATCGATGACGATGGAGCAGACGTACCATTACCCGACCATGAAGAAGTTCGAATAGCAATTGCCCGCCTGAAGAACAACAAAGCGGCAGGGGCCGACGGATTGCCGCCGAGCTATTCAAACACGGCGGCGAAGAACTGATAAGGAGCATGCATCAGCTTCTTTGTAAAATATGGTCGGACGAAAGCATGCCCAACGATTGGAATTTAAGTGTGCTATGCCCAATCCATAAAAAAGGAGACCTCACAATCTGCGCCAACTACCGTGGGATTAGCCTCCTCAACATCGCATATAAGGTTCTATCGAGCGTATTGTGTGAAAGAGTAAAGCCCACCGTCAACAAACTGATTGTATATTATCAGCGTGGTTTCAGGAATGGAAAGTCAACAACTGATCAGATATTCACCATGCGCCAAATCTTGGAAAAATACCCGTGAAAGTAAAATCGACACACACCACCTCTTCGTCGAATTCAAAGCTGCTTTCGACAGCACGAAAAGGAGCTGCCTTTATGCCGCGATGTCTGAATTTGGTATCCCCGCAAAACTAATACGGCTGTGTAAACTGACGTTGAACAACACCAAAAGCTCCGTCAGGATCGGGAAGGACCTCTCCGAGCCGTTCGATACCAAACGAGGTTTCAGATAAGGCGACTCCCTATCGTGCGACTTCTTCAACCTGCTTCTGGAGAAAATAGTACGAGCTGCAGAACTAAACAGAGAAGGTACCATCTTCTATAAGAGTGTACAGCTGCTGGCGTATGCCGATGATATTGATATCATCGGCCTCAACACCCGCGCCGTTAGTTCTGCTTTCTCCAGGCTGGACAAGGAAGCACAGAAAATGGGTCTGGCAGTGAACGAGGGCAAGACGAAATATCTCTTGTCATCAAACAAACAGTCGTCGCACTCGCGACTTGGCACTCACGTCACTGCTGGCAGTCATAACTTTGAAGTTGTAGATAACTTCGACTATCTTGGAACCAGCATTAACACCACCAACAATGTCAGCCTGGAAATCCAACGCAGGATAACTCTTGCCAACAGGTGCTACTTCGGACTGAGTAGGCAATTGAAAAGTAAAGTCCTCTCTCGACGAACGAAAGCCAAACTCTATAAGTCGCTCATAATTCCCGTCCTGCTATATGGTGCAGAGGCCTGGACGTTGTCAACAACTGATGAGTCGACGTTGCGAGCTTTCGAGAGAAAAGTTCTGCGAAAGATTTATGGTCCTTTGCGCGTTGGCCACGGCGCGTTGGCCACGGCGAATATCGCATTCGATGGAACGATGAGCTGTACGAGATATACGACGACATTGACATAGTTCAGCGAATTAAAAGACAGCGGCTACGCTGGCTAGGTCATGTTGTCCGAATGGACGAAAAGACTCCAGCTCTGAAAGTATTCGACGCTGTACCCGCCGGGGGAAGCAGAGGAAGAGGAAGACCTCCACTCCGTTGGAAGGACCAAGTGGAGAAGGACCTGGCTACGCTTGGAATATCCAATTGCCGCCACGTAGCGAAAAGGAGAAACGACTGGCGCGCTGTTGTTAACTCGGCTATAATCGCGTAAGCGGTGTCTACGCCAATTAAGAAGAAGAAGAATACTTCGTTCGAATTGAATTTTTCTCTTAAGCTAACAGCTAAAATGGCACTGAGAGGGGGAGAAAACAGTGTTAAAAAATGCTAAAGAGCTGACCTGACGTGAAAACTTGAAGTTATATTTTTCTGCATGATTAAATATGTATGTATGTGAAGACAGTCTGGACGGCGTGCACATTTGTAAACGACTTCAATTTTCATACATTATCTAACAAACCCTTGCACCGTTTCAAATACAAGCAATGCGCCTGCGCATATGCTAAGAAAATAGAGCAAGCCCACATTTGACTTTAGAATTTGTATGGCAAATACATATAAGTTCGTTTGAATAGAAAGTTTTTGGTTATTATTTCGACTACATTATATGTATATTAATTTCAATTGCATTGAATTTGAGGTATACTTTTTCATATTACTCTGCAAATGTTTCGTAATTTAATATTTCGTAAAATGAAATTCTAATATGTGGTAAATATAAAGAAACTTATTGCTATTTGCTTTAAAAATTAATAGTTTTATGGTGACATTAGTTGCAGCAAATACGTTCTATAACAGATGGTAATATACATATGTATAAAAACGTAGTATTTATGGAAATTCATTGCAGATATTACATTTAAATAATAAGTCAAGTACAGATAAGATTCATCTAAATAATGACATAATCTAGGACAAATAATTGTTAATTCAAAAGTTATTATAGTCAAAAAGAACAGCAAAAGTAGAGACTTCCTTAGAGTTGGGTCCAAAATCTATTTTCTTAAAACTTTCAAAACTTAACCCAATTGCACCGCATTTGCACGAAAAGTTAAGCTTCACAAAATCGGACTAAAATACCACTTTATTGTTATTAGAGTCTTCACAAAACCATACAAGTCCCTTAAGCAGCAATGGAATTGAAAATAAACTTACTGGCATTATAAATAAAACGCTTTATTACAAATTTACTTTAAAGCAATACGACCTTATTACACTAACCTTTGTAAAAGTTGAATTTCAAGTCAATGTTTAGTATTATAAATGGAAATATAACTTATAATTGTAGGTATAGTATATATTTCTTCTCTGATAATAGTTGGCAACAGTATACTTGTATTGATTGCAAGGTAACAAACCCTTTAAAGTTACAGTTGATACCTAGTCTATTAAGAAATAGTATTATTACAAAATTTAAGTTTGGTTTGGAATCTTTCTGATTTTCTCAACACTTTTGGTTTCGCTTCAAAAATTCAATTATGATTTTAATTTTTTTTACTATATACGAATCATCAACCAAGAGCCATATGTACCTGTACATGATCAGGAAATCTGGTTATCTGTCTGGGTGTCCGCCACTTTTTGGTGAAATTCCATATCTTTTCAATTCTTTAGTTCATGACATTTCTCTCATAATCCTATGCTACAGTACGAAAATGGATGAAGTCGGACAATAAAAACTCCTACTGTTACTTTCCCGTACACAAATCAATATGCAATTAAAATAACGGGACAAAATTTTGCACAAATAATGTCTTTGGTATATGGCACCTTACGACCAAAAATTG
The DNA here is from genome assembly GCF_024586455.1 of Bactrocera neohumeralis. Lineage (NCBI taxonomy): Eukaryota > Metazoa > Arthropoda > Insecta > Diptera > Tephritidae > Bactrocera > Bactrocera neohumeralis. The sequence continues at coordinate 54,152,004 of NC_065920.1, read as the reverse complement.
TCCTACCGAAAATGTGGAGCCCAGTACCTATAGTTGACTTTTAACCGAAGATTTATGTTAATGTGTGAGATATATAAATGAAATTCCGGCAGAATCCTTTCCTGTCAGTAGAAATTTTCTGTATCAAAAATAGGTTAAATTGGATCCATACTTCCCTGAGCCCCCATATAACTAATATAAAAATTTTCGAACTTTCGGATGACTTTATATTGTTGCATGTATCGGTCAATTTTTAAATTATCTCAAATTACAACGCGTGTTTTACTCATAACAGTTTATCTTTGTTTCTAGAATAGATACAATTTGGCGAAATCTTCACTCAAATATAGCTTATATCAAGATTTTCAAGGACCTGGCAGATTTCATTCCTTATAATTGGTGATTGTATATGAGATACCTTAATGAAACCCAGGGAACATTTTTTTAGTATGTGGCATGCAGTTTTACACCTTAAGGTATTTCCATGGCACTCTGATTCCTGCAAGTTGCAAGAGTATAAAATCTTCGTTTGCACCGATCTTAGCACTTCTCTATTTCTTCATTAGTGCGATAATCTATTTTGCTATTATTATATGGTTATTGTGTTTAATATTGAAAACAATAGTATTTCGCTATTTTTATACTACGCAAAAGAAATGTTAGATTCATGATCAGAGTGATGACCTAAGTCGATTTAGCTATGTTCATCTGTAGACATACATATATGCGAACAAGGGTCTCAGTTTCTGAGACACCTATTTTGCACCTGTACCTCTCTTATTTGAGTAGCGGTAAAATGAAAGTTTTGTTTAATGAATCATTGCATTATTGTAGGGTATTAGAGCCTCACTGCTATTGGAGCTGTCGTATTGTTAAGCATTTTATGTCAACATTAGCAGTGAAGGAAAATTGACTCTGGGAGGTTACGAATAAAATGATTTTAATTACGTATAATTAAATTGCATGACATCTGTGTCATTAAGCTCAACAGAAAAACTGTTTCAGAGAAACATATTTGGTGCTCTTTTCTACAAATTTTTGGTTATTTGTTAAGTAGATGTTACTTCATATCTGTTTTTCCCCGATTTCGACATTGCATGTTTGTTCATATTTTAGACTATTATAAAAACAGCTTTCCACAATAATGTTTCAAGCAACCTTTATCCGTCTTCAACCACCAAACCCAAAATAAAACAAGTAAGGAAGAGCTAAGTTCGGGTGTCACCGAACATTTTATACTCTCGCATGATAAAGTAATAATCAAGATTTCATTATCCGTCATTTATATATTTTTCAAATACCGTATTTGTGTAAAGTTTTATTCCGCTATCATCATTGGTTCCTAATGTATGTATTATACAGAGAAGGCATCAGATGGAATTCAAAATAGCGTTATATTGGAAGAAGGCATGGTTGTGAACCGATTTCACCCATATTTCGTACACGTCATCAGGGTGTTAAAAAATATTTATACCGAATTTCATTGAAATCGGTCTAGTAGTTCCTGAGATATGGTTTTTGGTCCATAAGTGGGCGACGCCACGCCCATTTTCAATTTCTAAAAAAAAGCCTGGGTGCAGCTTCCTTCTGTCATTTCTTCCGTAAAATTTAGTGTTTCTGACGTTTTTTGTTAGTCGGTTAACGCACTTTTAGTGATTTTCAACATAACCCTTGTATGGTAGGTGGGCGTGGTTATTATCCGATTTCTTCCATTCTTGAACTGTATATGGAAATGCCTGAAGAAAACGACTGTAGAGTTTGGTTGACATAGCTATAGTATTTTCCGAGATATGTACAAAAAACTTAGTAGAGGGCGGGGCCACGCCCACTTTTCCAAAAAAATTGCGTCCAAATATGCCCCTCCTTAATGCGATCCTTTGTGCTAAATTTCACTTTAATATCTTTATTTATGGCTTAGTTATGACACTTTATAGGTTTTCGGTTTTCGCCATTTTGTGGGCGTGGCAGTGGGCCGATTTTGCCCATCTTCGAACTTAATCTTCTTATGGAGCCAAGAAATACGTGTACCAAGTTTCACCATGATATCTTAATTTTTACTCAAGTTACAGCTTGCACGGACGAACGGACAGACGGACGGACGGACAGACAGACATCCGGATTTCAACTCCACTCGTCACCCTGATCACTTTGGTATATATAACCCTATATCTGACTCTTTTAGTTTTAGGACTTACCAACAACCGTTATGTGAACAAAACTACATATAATACTCTCCTTAGCAATTTTTTGCGAGAGTACCTATAATTAACAGAGAATGTTAAAATCCCTAAAGCATGAAGTGTACTTATTTTAATAAATGTACTAAATACAATCACGAAATGAAATAACCACTGACTAGAGCTGAAACTAGATATGCAGCATTTATTTATATCCCTTTTGCTAATTGTCCGGCGGTATAGTATGTAATAAAACCAGAAATATTGCCTAATTTTTTGTGTTTGTGGTGGAAAAAGCTAGCACAGTTTTGTAAACTTACGCTAATATTTGCAAATAGATATATTTTCACGCGTTTACGTTAATAGGTTGCGTATATCACCAAAAACACTCCTGCTTAATTACTAGCTGATTATTGGTAGTATTGTTTGACCGAAACGACTGCCTGAACGTGTAATCATACACACGTGCACGCACATATAATTAATACCTATTCATTAGGATGGCTAGACATTTATCCACATGAAAACTATTTTTGAAATGTTTAGCATTTCAATCGTTTCATTTGCTCTTGTTCCTGAAAATTACTATAGTTTCATTAATTGTAAACCAGAGCATTCAACGCATTATGCTAATTTATCGCATTTATTTCGAAACGGTAACACAATAATAGCGAAAAGTCAATTACTTATAATGAGCGATATGCGCCATGGTTTATCAAGCATGGTAGAACGCCAAAAAGTGTGCAACACAATCCAATTTAACAACCAGTGTTGTAATTGGAAAATTTAACGAAAATATAACTGCCACCTCCACTAATGTCCTTTTTACCAATACTATATATACCAACAACATCATCGCACCTTAACACTTCATGCACCGATATGTCAAATTTCTACGAGCAAATGTCACAAAGCAAATGCTCCGAGCTGATATTTTAGCTGATTATGATTATGTATGCCGATCCGCCATGCAAGCGTATGTATCTGTATGTACGCGAATTTTAACTATGGTTTTACTATGCGTTTAGCAGCACGCATTTCATGCTTGGGAGTTTTGTTAACAGTGTAAAATTTGTATTGGGGTGATGTGACACAATATAAACATGCATCTCTTGGGAACTTACTTACGAGCTCCACCACGCGGCAGATGTGTTTTCCTTCCTGTAATAAGGCCTGACGCAGATCCGTAAGATAATAAATAAATGCCACTGAAAACGGATAGAATTGTGGAAAACAGTTCATAGATTTTACACGATGATAATGCACCATCGCACTGAGCGAATATTGTAAAAGAATCCAAATCCAAAACCGCAATAAATATCATCGCTCAACCACCGTATTCACCAGATTTGGCCCTGTGTGATTTTTTCTTGTTCCTCAAAATGAAATTGACGCTCCAAGGAACTCGTTTTCAGTCCATCGAAGAGATGAAATAAAATTCTCTGAAAGAGCTGAAGGCCGTCCCAAAAATGGTTATGAAAATTGTTTCGAGGATTGTAAATATCGTGGGGATTACTTTGAAGGCGACAAAATAAATATGTATTGATGAATTTCTGTATATGTATAATGCAATCAAATTTCAGTAGAAATATGAACGAAAATAAATAATTATATGTAATTTTTTAGATGTTAGTAGATTATTTTAATATGCTTTTTTAACCACTATACGGATAAACGTTCCAAATGCTGTAATACTAGATCTGCCTCTAAAAATTGCCAATGCCAATGCATATAAATAATTTGTAAATTGGATATAGTATTAGTTGCTGTTCGCTGTTAGTTTATGCTCTTGAAACATGTTGCTACAGAGTATAATAGTTTTATTCATCTAACGGTTGTATGTATCACATAGAACTAAGCGACATAGATATTGACAAGTTAAAATCCGTACCCTGGTTTTAACTCTTGCAAGTTGCAAGAGTATAAAGTGTTCGATTGCATCTGAACTTAGCTTCTCTTTACTTGTTTTCGGTATGAAAATCCGCAGTCATACTCACTACTCTACTATGAAGTGGCAATAGCAGGAACCTTTTTTTATTAAACTAGACAGGGAGCACTATTGTTGCTGTCATTGTTTATTACTTGTATTGCTGCGATATATTTTCTGGCTGAACTCACTCAGAAAACAGAAGGTTTACATTAAAAAAAATATGATGCGATTTGTATTACAGAGCTTATACATAACAAAAAGACACCGCAGCATACATTTCTATTAAATAATGTGCAATTCAACTGGCACAGAATAAGGAGTACTGGTAATAGTGGCGAGTAAGGAAGTTAGAACGCGCCGACTTTTTCTGAACAACTCTGCCTAAGAAACCAGTTTCAAGCCAGCGAGTTTTAAAAGTTTTAAAAGTTTTAAGGAGACGTTTGAAAAATCTGAAGAAAACATATATAAGATTACAAAATAAGTTCGCCTTAAAAATCATTGGCTCGAATCCGCTCGTACGTTTGTTTGGTCTCCTGTAAATCGATCCTCTCTAGTAAGCACATATCCGTAAACGAGTGTCGGCATTCACCAAAAGAAAAAGATATAGTATGTCTGCTGTGAAAGTGTTGTCACTAAGTGACGTCGATAAATGATTTGAATTTAAAATTCAATATAAAAATTGTGCATGCACGCAAAGCCCTGCGAATGAATATGATTTGGAAAAAACTAATCATAGTACTCTTCTAAGAATTGCTACCACTTTATTCTTTAAATATTATTAATATTTATGATTTGCTGTAAGTTTGGCCCTCATACAATAGAAATTTTCGAATTGTTAGATCAGCGTATAGGGCGTTTGACTAACTTTTGTGAGTAAAAATTTAGTTGGCCTCGTTCTATAAATTGTACAAATGTTACTATGCACTTTAATATTTTATCCAATTGAACACAAACTACGCTATTCAAACACGGCGGCGAAGAATTAATAGGGAGCATGCATCAGCTTCTTTGTAAAATATGGTCGGACGAGAGCATGCCCAACGATTGGAATTTAAGTGTGCTATGCCCAATCCATAAAACAGGAGACCCCACAATCTGCGCCAACTACCGTGGGATTAGCCTCCTCAACATCGCATATAAGGTTCTATCGAACGTATTGTGTGAAAGATTAAAGCCCACCGTCAACAAACTGATTGGACCTTATCAGTGTGGCTTCAGACCTGGAAAATCAACAACCGACCAGATATTCACCATGCGCCAAATCTTGGAAAAGACCCGTGAAAGGAGAATCGACACACACCACCTCTTCGTCGATTTCAAAGCTGCTTTCGACAGCACGAAAAGGAGCTGCCTTTATGCCGCGATGTCTGAATTTGGTATCCCCGCAAAACTAATACGGCTGTGTAAACTGACGTTGAACAACACGAAAAGCTCCGTCAGGATCGGGAAGGACCTCTCCGAGCCGTTCGATACCAAACGAGGTTTCAGACAAGGCGACTCCCTATCGTGCGACTTCTTCAACCTGCTCCTGGAGAAAATAGTTCGAGCTGCAGAACTAAACAGAGAAGGTACCATCTTCTATAAGAGTGTACAGCTGTTGGCGTATGCCGACGATATTGATATCATCGGCCTCAACACCCGCGCCGTTAGTTCTGCTTTCTCTAGGCTGGACAAGGAAGCACAGAAAATGGGTCTGGTAGTGAACGAGGGCAAAACGAAATATCTCCTGTCATCAAACAAACAGTCGTCGCACTCGCGACTTGGCTCTCACGTCACTGTTGACAGTCATAACTTTGAAGTACAACTTTTTCGTCTATCTTGGAACCAGCGACAATGTCAGCCTGGAAATCCAACGCAGGATTGCTCTTGCCAACAGGTGCTACTTCGGACTGAGTAGGCAATTGAAAAGTAAAGTCCTCTCTCGACGAACAAAAGCTAAACTCTATAAGTCGCTCATAATTCCCGTCCTGCTATATGGTGCAGAGGCTTGGGCGATGACAGCAACCGATGAGTCGACGTTACGAGTTTTCGAGAGAAAAATTCTGCGAAAGATTTATGGTCCTTTGCGCATTGGCCACGGCGAATATCGCATCCGATGGAACGATGAGCTGTACGAGATATATGACGACATTGACATAGTTCAGCGAATTAAAAGACAGCGGCTACGCTGGCTAGGTCATGTTGTCCGGATGGATGAAAACACTCCAGCTCTGAAAGTATTCGACGCAGTACCCGCCGGGGGAAGCAGAGGAAGAGGAAGACCTCCACTCCGTTGGAAGGACCAAGTGGAGAAAAGGACCTGGCTTCGCTTGGAATATCCAATTGGCGCCACGCAGCGAAAAGAAGAAACGACTGGCGCGCTGTTGTTAACTCGGCTATAATCGCGTAAGCGGTGTCTACGCCAATTAAGAAGAAGAAGAAGAACACAAACAATATTCATAAATTTTTTCACTAACAATAAATTCACTTATATTGTTTTATAATGCTTACTAAAAATATTTTTACTGATCACTTTGGCAAAATTGGCAATTCATTAAGGTGAACGGTCGGTTATATAAAGAAAGAGACATTGCATTAAAAATTTAAAAATACTCTGTCAACATGTAGTACTACCAGATCAGAAGCAAAACCAACAAATTCTTCAACTTTTTTCGATCATCCAAAAATTAAATTTGAAAATGTTGGGAATTGTAAGTGCGTTAACTACTAAATCGAGTGGGTGAATAAAAAAATTGTATTTACTTACAAAGTTAAGTTCTGTTAAATATGATACAAATTGTATGTCAGTAGTACGGTAAATCTTGCGAGTACAATTTGATAATTTGAAATAAAAACACACATTAAGTAGTCCAACCAAACGGTGGTTTCAACAAATGAGAATGCATGAAGAAAAGGACGTTTGCACAATTTTAGATCGATATCTAAATAACTGAGTGACTAGTCACATATCGGGTGATTTTTGATAACTTTTTTGATAAAAAAAACGCATAAAATTTGCAAAAATCATCGGTTCTTTATTTGAAACGTTAGACATTTACTTTTTGATAGCCCGAATTTCTTCGGAAATGTTGTCTTCCAAAGCTGGAATAGTTGCTGGCTTATTTCTGTAGACTTTAGACTTGACGTAGCCCCACAAAAAATAGTCTAAAGGCGTTAAATCGCATGATCTTGGTGGCCAACTTACGGGTCCATTTCTTGAGATGAATTGTTCTCCGAAGTTTTCCCTCAAAATGGCCACAGAATCGCGAGCTGTGTGGCATGTAGCGCCATCTTGTTGAAACCACATGAGTCAACATTTAAATGAAATTATCTTCAAAAAGTAAATGTCATGAACCAATCTAACGTTTCAAATAAAGAACCGATGAGATTTTGCAAATTTTATGCGTTTTTTTTAAAAAAAAAGTTATCAAGCTATTAAAAAATCACCCGATATATACAAACAATAGTGAGGACGGACACACGGAGTTTAGTGTCTGCATTTCTGCAAGCATGCCCGTGGTAGTCACGCAAAGAAGTTACACGCAAATTTGCCTAAAACGCGTTTTTTCTCAAAATAGTGTTTTCAAAGTCGGTGATCGACATTACTGTAAAATGGCTTAGTCGATTAGTTTCAAATTTTAACCCGAGCTTATTAAATATATTTTAAGTAAACTTAAGACTGTTTCTTTAAGACTATTTCTCACCGGCACAGTCGCAAACAGTCGTCTCTTGGCTCCCACGTCTCTGTTGATATTCATAACTTCAAAGTAGTAGATAATTTCGTCTATCTTGGAACCATTGTTGACATCAAAAACAATGTCAGCTTCGAAATCCAACGCAGAATTACTCTTTCCAACGAGTGCTTCTTTGGCCAAAGTAGGCAATTGAGAAGTAAAGTCCTCTCTCGACGAACAAATACCAAACTCTATAAGTCACTCATAATTCCCGTTCTGCTATATGGTGCAGACGATGACAACAACTGATGAGTCGCCCTTAGGAGTGTTTGGGAGAAAGGTTTCGTGGAAGATGTATGGTCCTTTGCGCATTGGCAACGGCGAATAACACTGATCTGTAAGAGATATACGGCGACACTAACATCGTTCAGCGAATCAAGAGATAGAGGCTGCACCGGCTAGATCATGTTGTTTGGATGGAAGAGAACACTCTGGCTTCGAAAGTTTTCGATTCAGTACCCGCCCGTGGAAAGAGGAAGAAGACCTCCCTCCGTTGAAGAGATTAGATGTATGAAGTCGTGGCTGCACTTAAAATCTCGAATTGCCACCAAATAGCTAAAAGGAGAAACGACTGGCGCGCTGTCTTTAACTCGGCTATAAACGCGTAAGCGCCAGTAAAGAAAGAATAAAAACTCTCAATGTTTATTCAGCAAAACCGTAAAGCTTGCACAAAATGCAATTTTTAAGTCTAAATTTTTGGGCCAAGTGACTTAAGATATCAATTTAGTGGATGATGAGCATCCATTTGGCATACTAAATATCTGACATATACGCCTACAAATATAAGTATATAATACAATATACCTGCACATGTGTTTAGATGTAATAATAGAAATAAAGATATTATATAGATAAGCTTTATAAGAAGTTACGCTTTGGTTTGACCTTTTTCAGCATTCCCACCGCTTTGGAATATGTACGTGCGTTTGGAGATATGAATGCTCACAAATATATTTATTGCTATGCATTTTGTACGGTTATTTTAGTGACAACAAGTGCTTTTAATTTGGATTACTGTTTATGAAAACTGAGGTTGGTATGAATATATGGCTTTCTGTTGAATAAATATTATCTAATACTTTTTTATTTTATATCAGTTAGTTATTTTATCAATTTTATTTAAAAGTAGGAAAACCTTCTTCAAAAATTATGGCTTGCGGAAAACTTTTTTTAAAAGTTAATTCTGATGCTCATGTGCTTTACCACGTTTATTAACTTAACCTTAGAACCGAGAGTTGGGCACTCAGTGCCCATTCTCATTTTGATCATTGATTTCTTGGGGTTTGGGCAGTCCAATTTGACTTATTTTCAGCATTGCGATAAACTGTAATTTTAGTTATAAGTTGACAATTTTAGGTATATAGCTCTTATAATAAGAAAGTTACGGCGTATTATATGGTGAGTACTCTATACGTGACTTGGGGCACTCAGTGCCCATTATATTTCTTCCTATATTTTGTATGAAGAAGCATAATTAATTAATAACGGGTTTAATAATTATTATGCATTTCTAATTAGATTCGCATAAAATTTTCGAAAGAATTGTTAATTTTTAGTTGTGACAAGTATAATTTTTTGAAACGTGTGAAGAATTGAAGATTTGTTTGGCCAAATTACAGCGTGAATTGACGGAAGAAGATGAGGAGAATATTTCAAATTATTTGAATGCTAATGATAGCGATGATGATGGTGGAAGAGACCTAAATTTGGTGGTGACCACGAATCGATACCCAGTAACCGGTCCGGCTTCGGAGATGAAAATGCTCAGCCCATTAGAGATCCACTTTTCGAAGAATATATCCGGGAATAGCCTCTTGTAGAACTGGATCCTGCCGAAAACAGATTTGATTTGTCAAATACGGTTATTGAGGGTAATTGTGGAGAAAAATATTGTTGTTGTGGGAAGGAAAAAATCAAACTGTATGTTGGTCAAAGCCAAGGCAAAGTGAAAAACGGCGATCAGAACTGGCATTAATAATGCGTAGACATGCCTTCATACGCGTCTTCCCAGCGTCTATTGCTGAAAGTATTACTCTTTAGACGAGTAAGAAAGCTAAGAGAATAATACAGGCAAATATGCATCAAACAGGTCCACAAAAATAAGATATTGGCAAGACCACAACTGCCAAAACTATTAACATCCTTTGAAGAAGTTAACATTCGAGGAAAAACGTGCTTGTGTTTCAACTACTCATGACAACGAAGAGGTAAAGCCAGTAGAAAAAACACCACAAGTTATACATGCTTATAATGATCATAAAACTGGTGTTGATATTTTTAACAAAATACTTCGTGGATTCTCTAGCAAAATAAAAACAAACCGCTGGCCCATGGCATTACTTTCTAATATCCTGAATATTTCTGGACTTGCGCTCAGGATGTTTGATCTTAGTCACCCTATGTGAAACAGCAATAAGTCTGAAAAGCGCAGAATATTTTTGAAAGAACTTTCTATGGAGCTAGCATATAATCAATTACAAAACCGATGCAAAACAACAATTATTTCGACAACTTAAATTGCAATGGACTTGATAAATTTCAAACGGGTTCCTGCAGTGGTGAGATCACGTCCGGCAATACAGGTAGGCTTTCAAAATTCATTTTATTTTAAAATTAATTCATTTTCAAATATTTTTCACCATTTTCTTTTCTTGTCATATATCAACATTTTGAAGCGGCGATGTGAAACCTGCAAAACTGCTAAGATCGATAATAAAACAACAGCAGTTTTTGATCAATGCCATGCTCCAAACACTATATAAATACATGTGAAAAGTGCTATTTTGCAAAATATATTGCCAAAGCTGATACGGACTCAGACAATGATGAAGATCAGACAATACTCCAACAACGTCTACACCCAATCACAAAGACAGCGAAGAATTTTACCGATTTGAGCACTTCGTAACTAAAAATTTATTTGGTTTTCATATTATTAAATAAAAGTACCTTAGTTTCTAACAGTAAACACAAGTTTCATTAAATTATTTGCGTTAGCAAGCGAAATATTGGCGTTTCTATAAAAAATATGTCTTAAAAGCCTAAATTTTTATACAAAATACATTACTGGGCACTGAGTGCCCAAATCACGGGATTAAGTGATATAGCTTTGTCACGGTTCCAAGATTAAATTTAACACAATACGACTAATGGTTTTGATATCATATTCGAAGAAGCTCTTATTGAAAGTTTGGATATAACAACTAGAGCTTTTAAAATTATTCGAATAACTCGAAAACCAATTACTCGAATATTATTCGGGTTTTAACCGTTCGCGTGAATATTAACCGACTTATACTATTCGAATAGTTGTAACATTGCGTCGTTATATTCAAATAGTTATTTGCGAGTATTTTATAAATGAGAATTGCTTCAAATTCAAGAATCCTTTGGATTTGGGTTTTAAATATGTGAAAATTTCAATTTTCAAACCGAATAGTTAAAAATGAGCTGCAAATCGATTAGTCAATGACTTATACTGCAACGTCTTATCTTGTTAATCCGGTTGGGCTATTAGTCAAATACCCAAAGTTCGAAAAGCAACTATTAGAATAATCGTTAAATTATTTCGTTTAATTTTTATAGCCTGATCAAAATATATTAAATTTGCCACAAAGTTTGTAATACGTAGTAGGAAACGTCGAAGACCCTATAAAATATTAAATATTTAAATCATCAGCATGACGAGTAGAGTCGATTTAGCCATGACCGCCTGTTTGTCTGTCTGTATATATGTAAACAAATCCTTCAGCCTTTGAGTCATCGATCTGAAATTTTGCATATGTACGTCTTTATCCCGCCAAGAAGCTGCTCATTTGTCTGAACGGTCGATATTGTATCACTATGGCATATACCATAGCTGCCATACAAACGGATCGGTCAAATGCTCGTATAGAAAACTTTTGTTTTAGCATGGAATGGGTTATTGTCTAAAGTAATCATACAATCTCAGAAGAAATTGTTCAAAGTTCTTATAACTATAATATTATAGCTTCGATACATGGCTTACACTTAAATTCAAAATGAAAACAGGAAAATATTAGCAGGAACATAAAAACGAACAACGTATGGTAAAAAATTTTATTATTTATCGCCACCAAACGCTGCTCGTATACGATTTAGTAATTTAAAGTCTCATCGATTGTTTTTTACTGATGTATGGTAGATGTAGCGATAAAGCTTGACAGCTTTGTCGCCTATTCATAACTTTACTTGACGAATTATGACAGCTAAGGCAGTTAAAGTCATCAGAGCAAGAAGCTATTTCATGGGGAGAGAATGAACACAGAAATCAAAAAAGAAGGACAAGAAGTCGCATTATTGAAATTTAAGAAAGCACTTGTGAGAGAGTTTGTACCCACGCATACTTGTGTATTACGATTTTCGCCGCCATTGGGACCCGTGTGACTGAAAGAAAATTGGTAAGCAGCTGGCAGCTTTCAAGAATAAACTTGAAAAAAAAACTTCAAGCAAAAGATAGGGAAATAAAGAAAGGGAGAAGTTAAGTTAAAATTGAATTAAAGTAGAAAAAGAAGCACTAAAATTGGAAGCAACAAGGGAATCTGTTGATTAAAGCAACTATTTGAATGAAAGATAAGTTTTTGTATGTATATGTAAGTTTGGATAGTTGAGAGATCAATGGCACATATGTACAGATGGTATTGTCACTAAAGAATCGACTGGCTTCAGTCGGAAGCTCCAAAAATTTTCTCTATTACTTGAGAAGAGGCTTATTGAGTATTTCAATATACTCTTTGAAGTAAGATTTATTACCTGTACTATTTGCATAAGGTAATTCAGAAGTAATATTTCGGAGGTTGCTGGCAAAATTGCAACACAGTGAGCAACTGAAAGATTTTTGAGTGTACCTACCGTAAATGTGCAATTTTGCTAAGATTTAATTAACTCAATTGATTTTTCCACTAAAGATATCTGGAACTCAAAAACATTCCTTGAATACTTAACTTGAAACCTTGCACAGAGTTCATTAAAAAACTGGAAAAAAAAGAAACTCGGAATTTTATTGAAGCATCTGAGTCAAACTAGGCCTCCACAAGCTGCTCGATGGAGGTGTATCCGATTTAGGCTATCAACAATAAATAAGCGCAACTATACAGAAGAGACCATAAAGCAGTCCTAGAAATATATTTACACACTCATATCCATATATGTACATATGCTCGAACGTCGATAAATGGTAAAACTGACAAGCAATATAAATTCAACTCTTCGCTGTTGGCAAATAAATTACTAATAAGTGCAAATTAACTAATTTTGAGCTCAATAAAACGAAAACTCTTCAAAAAAATTTACATACAAAATACAAATATACACATGTGTAGGCGACCAAACAGCTGTACTAAGCCTCTCCGCTTTACAGGGTAGGCTACTTATTTTAGTATGTAGAATCAGGGAGAACAGCTTCTCCGCAGACAATGCTGTTGAAATTGGTGTTTGTAATATGGCCAACTGGTGAGAACCTGCAGAGTTTCACACGCTGGGAGTCAGCGCTGCCCCAAATGTGGGGAAAAAGAGCTATTAGCGAAGACATGCAACAAGGAACCGCAGAGCCTGAAAAGCAAGGAGAGGAGATTTCTGACCATCAAATTGAGATTTTTACAACTGAACCTCAACATACAAAAGCGCACAAATATACACTTTTATAGGTATGCCGTAGTTCGACGACAAACTTTCTATACAACCACTTCATGGTCGCAGTGAACGTAAATGCCTTCGCCTGTTTCAACAGCTAGGCAAAGCGCCTTTCTTAGTTAGCCTCTGATAATGAGATGTTTCCACCTCCTGGGAAGTAAGCGAAAAATACTATATTTCTATTATTAGTACTTATTTTTTTGGACTTGTAATATAAAGTGAAGTTTATTTTGCTTTGTTATCGCGTTCGATTAAGCACTGTGCTTATGATACGGAAACCGACGATCAATTAGCCAAATATCTTGACAAAGGAAAATCAAGCTTTTGTTCACAGTGTTCCCCGATTATCGAGGTGTGGTGCCCACCGAACTCCTTCCGACTGGCAAACTATTAACAAGGAATACTAATTAAGTGTTATGCGTCGTTTGAGCGAAGTTATTCGTAAGGCTAGGGCAGAATTATGGGCCGACAACTTTACCTTTTTTGCACTACAATGATGCATCGTCGCATACTGCACTGATTCTACGTGAGCTGTTCCCCAAATTTTCAGCCAATATCATGCCGTAACTACCGTATTCGAATGATTTAGCTCCTTGTGACTTCTGGCAAACTTAAACAACCTCTGCGGGGAAACCATTTTGATTCAACGGAAGAAAATAAACGGGAATCACTACACGTAACTGATTCGAGAATTAAAAAATAACTTTGGCAAAAGTATATTGCGGCATAGGGGCTTACTTTGAGGGAGACGACATTTTGAATAATAAATTAGGAATTTTAAAATTATGAACAAAGTCTTTCTATCTTTTGCTCATAGCAGTTTATACATTTCTCAATTGCTGGTCTTTAAGTAAGTTGAATATTTTATTCCCTTTTTTGTAAACGCACACCAAAAGAGCGATTTGAGCTTCGAGTGATTCTTTTACCTTTCCCTGTAACGATTTTCTACTATTTAGCTAATTTTCGCAGTGTCTAACTGAAAAAAACCCTAACGCAATGCCATCGACAAAATTTATTGCTAAACTCACTTAACATACCGATTCAGTGGTACAGTTGCTCATGTACACACTTTACTATAATACATGTATACTAGGGTGTTTTTATACCCTGAACAGGGTATATTAAGTTTGTCACGAAGTTTTTAACATCCAGAAGGAAGCATCGGAGACCCTATAAAGTATATATATAAATGATCACTTTGATGAGCTGAGTCGATTTTGCCATGTCCGTCTGTCTGTCCGTCTGTCTGTCCGTCTGTCTGTATATATACGAACTAGTCCCTCAGTTTTTAAGATATCGTTTCGAAATTTAGCAAACGTCATTTTCTCTTCAAGAAGCTGCTCATTTGTCGGAACTGCCGAAATCGGACCACTATAACATATAGCTGCCATACAAGCTGAACGATCGGAATCAAGTTCTGGTATGGAAAACTTTTGCATTTGACAAGGTATCTTCACGAAATTTGGCATAAATTATTTTCTAAAGCAACAATGTAATCTCCGATGAAATTGTTCAGATCGGTTAACTATCGCGTATAGCTGCCATACAAAATGAACGATCGGAATCAAGGGCTTGTATGGAAAAAATTGTTCGGATCGGATTACTAGAGCATATAGCTCCCATATAAACTGAACACATAGTTACTGAAAGAAATGCACCTGTGAAGGGTATATTAGCTTCGATGCAGCCGAAGTTAACGTTTTTTCTTGTTTTTTTGAACTATCAATTTTTTTCAATCCCCTCATGAAATTTCCTTGGAAAACCCTCAAAAAAATTCCTCGAAAATTTGAGCCCTTAATTAAGGACTGGACCAAAGCATGTAAAAATTTTCCATTGAAATTGCACGACATTCGTAATTTTTTTTTTATCTTTAAATTTCGACTTTAGACACATAATCCTCTGTTGCCTATTTTCAGCGATACAGCTGGTCCCATCGTCATTATTAAGAACTTTAATAGAAATTAAAAGCAACTTAGCCCTATCAAGCAGCGGTGATAAATATACACCTTGTCCAGAAAGTATTGGGAACTCTTCATTTTAATCTCCCTCTTATTTGGAAGACAGGTAGATTTTTTCCCTAGGTTTGTACAACTGTTCTTAATTAAGGTGCCAAAAATTAACGCGATCTGTCAACCAGTGTGTTTACAGCAGCTGTTTTTGTCAGTCGACTTTCTTGACAGGGTGTATGTATACCTATTTCTCAGCATGTATTATTTTTTAAATTTTCTTAAAGTTTTGAAAGAACAAATAAATCTAAATACTAGAAAACTCATGTAGGAAGAAATAATATATAGAACATGTGGCATTGTTGTCATTGAACGAATAATGTAGTTCAGATGGCAACACTGCAAAATCAGCTGTTAATTGACGAAGCGTCCATCAGCAGCCATCATTGTAACGGTCCATATGGATCATCCATTTTGTATAAAGAATAAGAATCATATTGTTTAAGCATGAGTTGTTAAGAAGACGTTGTACAATGCGGTCGCGCCACCGCCTGAATTATAAAGTGCGAAAGAAATAAAGTTATAAAACTAAAACGTGGTGTGTTCATTTTAAATTAAATCCTACACTCATTCCATACATTAAATAAATTATATTTCCATTATAACTGTAAATATTATTTCTTTTTATTACTTTAGTAACTTTCTCTTTTTGAACATTCTAAAATATAAAGAAGGCAAAATCATCGTTCATATAACTTCAGCAAGTCAAGCGCTGCATCAATACCACCGAAACAAATACTACTGTGATCAAATTGAAAGGTGAGTTTTGTCCAGGAGATGAATTCCTTCAAAGTGATCCCCTCTCGCTGCAATACACTTATGCCAACGAATTTTCTAGTCATCAAAGCACTTCTAAAAATCCTCCGTCGTGATGGTCATCAGAGCGTTCTTCGATTCAGCTTTTATATCTTCAATTGAGTCAAAACGGTGTCCTCGGAGTGGTCACGTGAATTTGCTGAACAGCCAGAAGTTCTAACTCAGGCGAATGCGGTAGTTGCGGCACGTTATTAGTTGAAAATGTGGCGAAATGATCACGAATAACCAATGCAGTATGAGATGGTGCATTATCGCACTTCTTTGATCAAAAGTACAAATCGAAGAATTCACTTTTAAAGCTTCACAAAACGACGCGCATCTCAAAAACTAATACATTTTTTTACGTGAAACTATTCGAAAAACACGCGAGGTATAAATTAAGTAGTCAGTAGTATAACCTCTTCAATTGTACGATTTGCTGCTGTGGCTGTTGTTGTAGATCCGGTGATAAATCTTGACAGCTTTTGTAGCCTGTTGCTGCTACGCTGCGCGGTCGTTGCATAACTTTACTAGACGAATTGTGTGGGAGCTAAAGAAGTTAATTTAGCGGTGTGAGAATTTATTCCGGGAGCAAAAGTGCAGACTTGCCTTCTAAGATGAAGAAATAATCGTAAGAAGTAGCGCTATGAAAATAGTGAATTTTAAAAATTCAAGCGACATGTGGATATCACACATACATATTTATGTGAATGTGTGTCAACGCAAGCGAAAGAAGTTCTCCGCTTGGCGGTGTAAATGGGACGACTGTATGAAAAATTATTAAAAACTGACAGCGCTCAAGAATAAACTAACGGGTGATCCAAGTAGAGGTGCTTTTTTCAATAACCTTTTTTTGACAGATCTCGCGTGAGATTTGTTAAGTATTGTTGAGCTTTTCATTATGGAAAGACTTATTCCTGAATAACGTTTACAAATCGTTCTATTTTATTACGAAAATTCATGCTCTGTTAAGAATGTGAATGTAAGCAAGCAAAACTGCCGCATTTGGGACGAAGAGCAGCCTAAAGAGATACAAGAGCTGCAACTTCATTCAGAAAAAACAACGGTTTGGAGAGGTTTGTGGACCGGTGGAATCATCGGTCCATATGATATACCTGTGATAACACACTGTTAGAATGCGGTGATATGTAAAGTCTTAAGTTTATGCGGACAATCCTAAACAAAAACAAGTAAGGAAGGATACGTTTTTAATATAAAGTAAAATTATATATATCACACATTGACCGACATTTTCGATCAAAAGTCAACTATATGTATGTACTAAAGTCCACATATTCGATACCTAGGGGGTTAAACATTTTTTATTGGATTTCAAGAATTTTTGGTCGTGTGATGGCACAAGGTTATAAGGTTTGTACTCAGCAAATTTGGTTGATGTAGCTTAAGTGGCTTGTGAGATATGTACATTAAATTTATTAGAGTGCGGGGTCACGCCTAGTTTTTTTTAAATTTTGCCTACAGGTACCCCTTGCTACTGCGATCCTATGTACCGAATTAACGCTTTAAATAATAATTTAGTTCTTTGTTGCATAGTATATATGTGGACAAGATTAATTATATTTAACAAATTAATAATGTGTTGATTTCAAGAATACAAAGAACACACGATTTATCTTAAAATTAATTCAGCTCTATCTTGCCGCACGTCGTATACTTCTTACTCGTCCTGCTGATACTCCTTTCTTCTTCTGCCTCTTCCGTGCTGCCATATCATTTTATTCTCACATATATTTTCTAAATATTTTTTTTGAAGCAATTTTAATACATGGACTGTGCATCGCTTAAAAAGTTAGCTAAAAGCAAAATTGAAGAAAATTAGTATTCACAAAGTACATCGCACCTGGGTCAAGCCACGTCGAGTGGGCCATTAAAACTGTGAAAAATCTCCGATTTTGAAAATTTTTAGTTCATTAGGAAGAAGACCAGACGCATACCCGTTGATATAAATATTTCGTCAAAATTAATTTTTTTGTTAAAGTTATTGAAGGTTGAAGTTTAGAGGAACTGGTAAAATGGTAAAATTTCAAAATTATTTTCTCATAAACTACTGAAGATAAATCGATGAAATTTTGTGAACCTAAATAAAGATGTCCGTGCTATATTATAAATATTTTTTCACCGCCAATTAGTTTAAATAATAGTATTAACCATAATTTTTTGTTAAACAATTGAAATTTTTAATGTGTTCTTCACGCTAAAAAAAAAACTAAAAAGTATGTGACACAACGCGGAAAATATTCTTCTTCTTCTTCGTAATTGGCGTAGACACCGCTTACGCGATCATAGCCGAGTTAACAACAGCGCGCCAGTCGTTTCTTCTTTTCGCTACGTGGCGCTAATTGGATATTCCAAGCGAAGCCAGATCCTTCTCCACTTGGTCCTTCCAACGGAGTGGAGGTCTTCCTCTTCCTCTGCTTCCCCCGGCGGGTACTGCGTCGAATACTTTCAGAGCTGGAGTGTTTTCATCCATCCGGACAACATGACCTATCCAGCGTAGCCGCTGTCTTTTAATTCGCTGAACTATGTCAATGTCGTCATATATCTCGTACAGCTCATCGTTCCATCGGATGCGATATTCGCCGTGGACAATGCGCAAAGGACCATAAATCTTTCGCAGAATTTTTCTCTCGAAAACTCGTAACGTCGACTCATCGGCTGCTGTCATCGCCCAAGCCTCTGCACCATATAGCAGGACGGGGAATTATTAGCTTTTGTTCGTCGAGAGAGGTATTTACTTTTCAATTGCCTACTCAGTCCGAAGTAGCACCTGTTGGCAAGAGCAATCCTGCGTTGGATTTCCAGGCTGACATTATTAGTGGTGTTAATGCTGGTTCCTAAATAGACGAAATTATCTACAACTTCAAAGTTATGACTGTCAACAGTGACGTGAGAGCCAAGTCGCGTGTGCGACGACTGTTTGTTTGATGACAGGAGATATTTCGTTTTGCCCTCGTTCACTACCAGACCCATTTTCTGTGCTTCCTTGTCCAGCCTAGAGAAAGCAGAACTAACGGCGCGGGTGTTGAGGCCGATGATATCAATATCGTCGGCATACGCCAGCAGCTGTACACTCTTATAGAAGATGGTACCTTCTCTGTTTAGTTCTGCAGCTCGAACTATTTTCTCCAGGAGCAGGTTGAAGAAGTCGCACGATAGGGAGTCGCCTTGTCTGAAACCTCGTTTGGTATCGAACGGCTCGGAGAGGTCCTTCCCGATCCTGACGGAGCTTTTCGTGTTGTTCAACGTCAGTTTACACAGCCGTATTAGTTTTGCGGGGATACCAAATTCAGACATCGCGGCATAAAGGCAGCTCCCTTTCGTGCTGTCGAAAGCAGCTTTGAAATCGACGAAGAGGTGGTATGTGTCGATTCTCCTTTCACGGGTCTTTTCCATGATTTGGCGCACGGTGAATATCTGCTCGGTTGCTGATTTTCCAGGTCTGAAGCCACACTGATAAGGTCCAATCAGTTTGTTGACGGTGGGCTTTAATCTTTCACAATATACGCTCGATAGAACCTTATATGCGATGTTGAGGAGGCTTATCCCACGGTAGTTGGCGCAGATTGTGTGGTCTCTTTTTTTATGGATTGGGCATAGCACACTTAAATTCCAATCGTTGGGCATGCTCTCGTCCAACCATATTTTACAAAGAAGCTGATGCATGCTCCTTATCAGTTCTTCGCCGCCGTGTTTGAATAGCTCGGCCGGTAGTCCGTCGGCCCCTGCCGCTTTGTTGTTCTTGAGGCGGGCAATTGCTATTCGAACTTCTTCATGGTCGGTTAATGGAACGTCTGCTCCATCGTCATCGATTGGGGAATCGGGTTCTCCTTCTCCTGGTGTTGTGCGTTCACTGCCAGTCAGCAGGCTGGAGAAGTGTTCCCTCCATAGTTTAACTATGCTCTGGGCATCAGTAACTAGATCACCTTTGGGGGTTCTACAAGAGTATGCTCCGGTCTTGAAACCTTCTGTAAGCCGCCGCATTTTTTCGTAGAATTTTCGAGGATTACCCCTGTCGGCCAGTTTATCAAGCTCTTCCTACTCACGCATTTCGGCCTCTTTCTTCTTCTGTCTGCAAATGCGTCTCGCTTCCCTCTTCAACTCTCGGTATCTATCCCATCCCGCACGTGTAGTGTTCGATCGTAACGTTGCGAGGTAGGCAGCCTGTTTTTTCTCCGCTGCGACACGGCACTCCTCGCTGTTCTTTTGCTCTTTCCGAAAACCAATGGTTTCGGTTGCAGCTGTACGTAAGGAATTTGAATTGCCGTCCCACAGTTCCCTTATACCGAGTTGTCGACGAGTGCTCTCAGAGAGCAGGAGTGCATGCCGAGTAGAAAATCATTCGGCTGTCTGTTGTGATTGTAGCTTCTCGACGTCGAACCTTCCTTGCGTTTGTTGGCGTGCGTTTTTTGTTGCACAGAGGCGAGTGCGAATCTTAGCTGCAACAAGATAGTGGTCCGAGTCGATGTTAGGACCTCGGAGCGCACGCACATCTAAAACACTGGAGACGTGTCTTCCATCTATCACAACATGATCGATCTGGTTGGTAGTTTTTCGATCCGGAGACAGCCAGGTAGCTTGATGAATCTTCTTATGCCTCAACCCATTTGGGGATGTTTCCTCGTGGAGGCTGAATTTACCGACCGTAGTGCCAAATATACCTTCTTTGTCCACCCTGGCGTTAAAGTCGCCAAGCACGATTTTGACATCGTGGCGGGGGCAGCTCTCATAAGCGCGCTCCAAGCGCTCATAGAAGATCTTTGGTCACATCGTCCTTGGGCGCAAATCAGCGATATGTTGAAGAACCTCGCTTTGATGCGGATTGTGGCGTTCGTTCACGGAGTGAATGATAGTACTCGGCGACGGAGTCTCTCTCCCACCACGAATCCAACACCAAACTTGCGCTCCTTTATATGGCCACTGTAGTAAATGTCACAAGGACCTACTCGTCTCTGTCCTTGTCCCGTCCATCGCATTTCTTGGACGGTGGTGATGTCAGCCCTTATTTTTGCGAGGACATCAACCAGCTGGGCAGCGGCACCTTCCCAATTAAGGGTCCGGACATTCCAGGTGCATGCCCTCAAATCGTAGTCCTTATTCCGTTTGCCATGGTCGTCATCAAAAGGGGGGTCTCTCATCCAAGGCTGTTTCAACTTTTTCATTGGTATTGTTTTTTACGTGGCGGGTCCCAAGCCCAGCGCACAACCCTATGTAGGGAATGTTTCGCCTTCTCACATTAGCTCGCCTTCGAACGGATGTTCTTCGGCTACCCAGAGGATACTTGGTCAAAGACCGGAAGTAGTGAGCTGCTTGAGCCATGTGTAAAAAAATCGTTTCTGGCCACTCCCAAGTGAATGGCGATCAGAGAACTTTCCTCACTTGCGTGAACTTCTACACATGACTCCATCCTCCACGCGGAAAATATTGACCTTTAATAATCCGCAAAAAAAATTTTGTTCATTCATACCATTCCAAAGATATTGAATTTTTTGTTCCCCTACTTATCTTAAAACGTATGGCACATCGATCGCATTATTGTGGATGCCTTTCTGTTTGTGTACATCACTACATATAGGTTTCCACTCATGAGTTCCCTCCATCGAATGGTTTTGTAGCATTTTTCATAATTATTCGTTCGTAGAACGTGAACAACGTTAAAATGTAAAATCTAGCAAAAAAAGGAGGTAATTTTGTAAATAAATTTGTTTTCTAACGCCCCTGCTGTACAAAACGTCAAAGGCTAAATTTTAATTTTAATAACATATGGTAATAATAAAATATCTGGATGCCTCAGTTTATGCATTATTTCAACATCCAGTATATAGTAATAATATTTAAAAATTGTGTTTCACTCATACTGAAACGGTTGATAGAACTCAGTACTAGTTTTGAAAATGTAATGCATTTTTTAAGTTAATCATTGGAAGAAAGTTTTTCTTTAGTATAATTTTTCTTCAGATTTTACGACTTTAGGATATTTTCTGTAGAATATTGAAACGGCTTAAGATATATTTCCAATAGCTGCCGTTTTTGCCTATTTATTGTTAAGGATGCTACTTTGATCCTGTAGGAAAAAGTTCTAATGGGGGTAAAACTTCTTGAAAAATCTTGATGGATGGTGGTCCTACTAAAAAAAATAAAGTTGTGTTGTAAGTACTTTGCATATACTTGTATGTATAATCTTTATTATAAAAATCATATTCGCTGGATATTAATTTGGAAAAGCACTCATTAACTATATTTGGCAGATTGACATTCCTTTTATTGCATCATTTAATTTTTTTCTTCGCACACGTCAGTTTTTGCACAAAAAATAGATCCATGTTAAACAAGCTTTTATTATTCCCATACATTTTATTTTAGATATTTTGGTTTTTAGCAATTAAATTTTATTTTTACTGAAAATAATTAATCAACAACTTTGAAAAGTTTACACTCTATGACCAAATCTTTCGCTCTACAAAGAGAATATTAATGATTTTTTCGCAGTTAATATGTTGTATTAAATGTTCGGTAATTACATGGTCCACAACGTCGTATAAACAACGTATAATGCATAAGTCACTTGTATGAATGCGCAGGTTAACTAAAAGCCATAGTTCTAGGGCAACAACAGAAACACAGTCGGCATTTGCAAAAACACCATCATCTTGGAAAATAACGGCCACCCTAATAATAATTATTCCTACTTAAACATTAATTGGATTATTAGGAGTAAGCTTTGATATTGTTGCTGCAGCATTGCCATTGATCAATTTGATTTTGTGGCATAACAAGTTTGTGTTTTCCTTACATAAAAGACGAACATGAAAAAGGTACCGCATCAGTAAAAATCTTGCAAAACCAATAAATGTTTAATGTTCCTAAGGGAATAAAAATTACCAATATGAAGCTCGGCACGTGCTTGCGGCACGATATCGGTTTAAAATTCGGGGAAAAACTCACCAAGCAATAACCAAGAGTTGTCGGGCAATAATTCCGGCCTCTTTTTAGGAATAGCTTCGCATTTGCCCATTTAGAAGGACTTCAGGTGTGGTGACCTCTATAATTGAAGAAAACTGAACTAATCCCGCATTTTTTTCGAATTCGGTCATCTTTGCAATGACATTCCGCTGATTGATCTTTTGTTTCCGGTCGCCAGTAATAATTCGTTCCATGAAATCTTGGTAGTCGAAAAGCATTGTTTGAGAGACGTTAACACGACGCTGTTTTTTGAAAAAATAAAGCAAATTTGGAACTCATCTTATTTTTACTTTTCTTAAGTCCAAGTGATTTTTTTAAATTGTTTTGATTGATCCTTTCAATATTCCAACGCTAGTAAGGTCTCTGACGTGGGTGATGACCGACCTGGATGTGGTTCGTCGTCAACGCGTTCTCGGCCCTTTTTGAATAATTTGTACCAAAACAAAAACACTTACTCGCGACAAAAAATTATCACCGAAGTTCTTTTCCAAAATGATGAGCTTTTTGGCAGTAGAAATTTGATTCCGTACACAAAATTTAATGAAACATCTTTGTTGAACAATTTCACTCATCGTAAAAAACGCCGAATGCATTTTATTTACTTTAAAAATATAAGCACATACTAAACTGACACTCTGGCAGTTATAAAAACCTAGAAAAAAATTTCGAATGGATTTTCGCACGAAATTTAAATTGAAAAGTCTTACTATTTCTTGCCCACAGGAGTATGTTAAATCCTTGATAAATGGTCTATAAAAGGAGAAAAGAGTTTAAGTGGAGACGTATATAGACTCAAGAAAAAGGTTTCAGAAAATAGAGAACTAGTATCAATGTGTGCGAAAAAGCCTTGAGATTTAGTCAGAGAAAGTATAAAAAATAAACCGACATTTTGCAGTTAGTAAAGTCATTATCACACTATTCGTAAATACAGACACTAAACAGTTAAGTGTAGATATCAGTTGTATTTGGTATAAATTTTCAGGCTTATTCCAATTAACAAACAATGTTGTTTTGCTGACAGAACCTTCTATAAATAATTGCTAGCAGATTTGTGAGTGTAGCGAAAATCACATTCATCATTACGTATAATCGCAAAAAAAGTTGGCAGCGCTGATAAGTATGAGACTTTATTGCAACGTTGGTTAGTGAAGTCAGTGATAAATGGATTAATTGAAGAAACCACCAGTTGAAACTACGTTTGTTTTGCAGTATTACTTAAAATACTTAAAACCTTTTCCCAAGAGTATTTTTAGATAATATTGATTCCGTCTGACCTTCTCCAGATTTTAGAACTTTTAAGATCATAGTTAATATTAATATTTGTATTAACCGCATTCTATTTGCATCAAATGGTACGTATGTTGATGCTCGACGCTTAGCAAACCGCTGTAGATAGTAAAGTAACACCTGGCTTATGATGAACATAATTTCTCATCTTTTGTTTAGTAGAGTTATGAGAAATATGTTTGTTTGATTAAAATTAGTCATTGATAATTAAGAATACAGTTTTTAAAGATACCTAAATATGCGAAATATTTCCAGCAAATTTCTTTGTCTCAAAGCATTGGTCGACTATATTCAACATCTCATTAATTTTATTAAACAAGTGTATAAAAGATAGTCTTACTATTAAAAGCCACCCATTTATATATAGAAAATATAGTTCTAACGAACTTCCACTCTCATTTTTAGTTATATCAACGCCCGCGTGATTCCGTAGAATAGCTGTCTCGCTAGTTAATAACTAATCAATAACTACGGGAAAGTATTAGCTTCCTTCCATATTAGATACAGTTCCCCCTTGGGAGTATATTGAAAATCATAAAAATCAAAAATTGTTGAATAAGTGCAGAATATGTATATATCATATTTCCTATACTGAAAATATTTTGTTTGTGTCGTAAATAAATTTGATTTCTCTGATTTGTTTTCATTTGTGCATATGAGCTTGAAATCTAATGCATATATAAAATATTTGAAATATAAAATACATAGGAGGTTGTGATAATTTGGAAGTTGGTAGACTCGTCTACATATTCATCTAAACATTATTTGATTGCATTTGCAACTGAATTCGTAAAATCTTAATTTAACTAAATTGATAAAATACCGACCTAATATAAGACATAGTTCACTAATATTTAATATTACATTTTTGAAACCAAAATAGTAGTTGGCTTTTACTTATAGTTGGTTATACATATGTCCGTACTAAAATATTAAGTTTTCATATTTAGTTTAAATATCAGTGTCAACGTCATACATATTACTTTTTAAATATCGCTTAACATAATGTGAAATATCTTGTACCAACAAGCGGTAATGGCAAAATATCTGGCAACAACAATGCTAGCCATGTGTCTATTGACTTATTTATGACATACACTGCGTATAAGTGATTTTTCGGCGTACCCAATGCAGTACTGCTAGCCGAATAACCATGGTGAGGGAAAGTGTTGGTTTAGTTGCAGTATACACGTCTACATAAAATTTAAATCATGCAGATCGAGATACCTTTTAAACACCCCAACATGTAAATAACGGCATTTCCTGTGCATTTTAATTTGATTTGAGGAGAGGAATGCAAATATGGTACTCACCGCTTAATAAAGCGCGTGCATACTTAATAATAAAAAATAAATTAAATCCAAACGTAAACAAGTAAGGAGCCTCAAAGTACTGTTATAACCAAACTTTTTATATTCTCGTAAGCTAACGTGATTACGAGATTTTCGTAAACATTTTAATTTAAAGTTGGAAGTATCGCAAGCAATATTTACAATCACAGACAAAAATTTACACTTTTATTAAAAATAATGTTTTCTGAATTTCTCTTCACTAAGATTTCAGACATATTGACCGATAGTCAGATGAAAGTTTGAAAATAATTATATTAGTTATGAGAGGGCTAAAGAAAGTACTGATCGGTTTTTAACTGCTTTTGGCATAAGGGCATGCTCTTCATACAAAAATATTTATCCTGATTTTCGTTACTAGAACTCATAGACTTACCGATAGGCCAATCTCCATATTATTGACTTTTTAGTATTTTTCATCATAAGCATTATATGGGGTTTGCGTGGTTATCCCCCAGTGTATGAAGAAATGCTAAAATGAACATAAACAAGTAAGGAAGGGCTAAGTTCGGGTGTCACCGAACATTTTATACTCTCGCATGATTAAGTGATAATAATTTACATATTTTTTTATTTTGCTGTAAAATTAATTAGATTAGATCAATTTGTGTACTTTGAGTATTGAATTGTATTTTCATTTCCTAATGTATGTATATATTATACAGAGAAGGCATCAGATGGAATTCAAAATAGCGTTATATTGGAAGAAGTCGTGGTTGTGAACCGATTTCACCCATATTTCGTAAATGTCATCAGGGTATTAAGACAATCATATATACCGAATTTCATTGCAATCGGTCTAGTAGTTCCTGAGATATGGTTTTTGGTCCATAAGTGGGCGAGGCCACGACCATTTTCAATTTTTAAAGAAAGCCTGGGTGCAGCTTCCTTCTGCCATTTCTTCCGTACAATTTTGTGTGTCTGACGTTTTTTTTAGTCGGTTAACGCACTTTTAGTGATTTTCAACATAACCTTTGTATGGGAGGTGGGCGAGGTTATTATCCGATTTCTTCCATTTTTGAACTGTATATGGAAATGCCTGAAAGAAACGACTCTGTAGAGTTTGGTTGACATAGCTATAGTAGTTTCCGAGATATGTAAAAAAAAACTTAGTAGGGGGCGGGGCAACGCCTACTTTTCCAAAAAAATTACGTCCAAATATGCCCCTCCCTAATGCGATACTTTGTGCCAAATTTCACTTTAATATCTTTATTTATGGCTTAGTTATGACACTTTATAGGTTTTCGGTTTCCGCCATTTTGTGGGCGTGGCAGTGGGCCGATTTAGCCCATCTTCGAACTTAACCTTCCTATGGAGCCAAGAAATACGTGTACCAAGTTTCATATCTCAATTTTTACTCAAGTTACAGCTTACACGGACGGACGGACGGACCGACATCCGGATTTCGACTCTACTCGTCACCCTAATCACTTTGGTATATATAACCCTATATCTAACTCTTTTAGTTTTAGGACTTACAAACAATCGTTATGTGAACAAAACTATAATACTCTCCTTAGCAATTTTGTT
This sequence comes from Bactrocera neohumeralis, assembly GCF_024586455.1. NCBI lineage: Eukaryota > Metazoa > Arthropoda > Insecta > Diptera > Tephritidae > Bactrocera > Bactrocera neohumeralis. Next base: position 54,124,605 of record NC_065920.1, on the reverse strand, counting down.
GCGAGAGTATAAAAATGTTTTGCACAAAAGTGCCCCGCACAGTAGACGCTGTTATTGCTTGCGCGGACAGATGAATAGTCACCTAAATTTTAACTCTTCAAGCCACCCTAATCGTTTATACATGTATGAACTCCATATCTATTTCGATTAGTTTGAGGTGATGAAAGCAACTAACGGGTGAACAAAACTTTATAAATTGTAGCAATTTGCTGCGAGAGTATAAAAAGCGAAATATTTTAACTTTTAATTTCAAACTATGACGATAAATTCGATTATAAATACTAACTAATTCTTCCTACATTTAATTGCCCAAAAAGTGAGTCAAAATACATAGGCCAAAGAAACTTACGGTCGTCGTGCATATCGTCCCCATTTTTATCTAAATTACAAAGAACTTTAAAATTACTAGTATTCTCAACGATATGCTACATTTAAAACACAGAGAGTGTTTTTAAACCTGTTGACAAGTTTGTTAGCTCTCCTCACCCTTAAAGCTGAATGAACAGGAATGCATTGTCTGCTTTGCTCTTTCGTTGTATTTAATGAATTGAAAAGAAGTTCATAAATTTTCAGTAATGTTATAACTCGCCAATTTCTCAATACACGCACACAACAACACATCGACTGAACAAAACGCAACGAGAAGACAGTAAATGTGAAAATTTCTTTTCAATGCAGGATAGCTTCAATGAAAATTTGTTTAAGCTACCATGAAGTAGAGCAGCCACTGCGAACATTTGAACAAAACAATGTAGCGAAGTCAAAAATGCTGTAAGAGCTTTAAGCAGAAGCCGGGCAGGACATGCAAAATTAAATGCGATTTGAATCGAAAAGCAAAAGTTTGTACATATTGCTCGGAGATGAGCGGTTTATATGTTCACTAGGGGGGGTCGATTCCGGACTTTTTTCGATTCGGGATTTCTAATAGTGCGGAAAAGATGCCTTAGTACTTCCTGATTATAATGCAACTTTTTGTTTTGAGATCGGATTGCATCTTCAACCCCAACTCCGGCCTTGAAATTTCGGAAATTCCCCTAAAATTGTGAAATTGTCTACCTAGCGCCTGAAATACGCATCTCATGGCAATATGTATAAAACAAAAGTTATTTGTCACGTCATTTGCTACCGAAATGGTATCATGGCCGTAGGACGAACCATTCCCGAGATACGAGCGAAAATGCGGCGGGCCACAGCGCATATATCCACATAAATATTTTTTCACCGAGTTCCTTCACTCTTGTCGTTGATTTCGCCGAGTGCTATCACTTATATTCTCTCAACAGAACACAGAACTCAAAATGTCTGTATCTAAATTTAAATTTAGACAGAAAGGTCCTGTGTTTGGCATATATCCGTACAATCTCTCTGAGTCCCAGTTACCTACTTACCAGGATGTTCTTTTGTGTTATCAGTTTGAAAGATTTCATATAGGGCGACTCCGAGGCGACAACTATGAACCTAGGAGTAAAGAGGTTACAGAAATAGTTGCAAAAAAGGTTGAAACTACTTTCAAAAAGTCACCTATTCCGATAGTTTCACACACCAGAGTTGTACAAATGCTCACCACATACCTTTAGGAATTTCTGACTCTTAAACAAATGTTTTTAAGGAACCCAATAGGTTTGAGCTCTAAAAGAGACGACTTTGTCTCTTCTGCCGGAAAATTATTTGACATCGCTGCTTGTAAATGCATTTATTTGTCTTCTTGCACTTGTCTAAAGGAAAGGAAAGTTCCTATCAATGAACAACCATTTCTCTTGGACCAGAGAACCACCATTGGTCACTGACAAATGCAGGATTAGTCGGGCTAAAAAAAGTGTTGGAGTTAAGCTCCAAAATACCGAAAGTATTGACTCTGTATATGGGCTGTATTTTCACGGCCGCAAAGACAATACACTTACACAAGTCAGCGAAGGTGAAAAGTAATACCGCGACACTGTCAAAGAGGACCATATTTCTCTTATAGCGGAACCTGGTTGTCATTACTTTGCCCACGTCACATCTCCTTCCGGGTCAGCTGAGGATGAGACGCAAGCTATATGGCGACATTTACAAGACGTAAAGAGTCCAAATACATAGAACTTCCATTTCGTGCTCTTTTCGAACAATCTCTGACGACATAGGTAAACTGCTCCCTGATTGTGAGAAGTTGCCTGTTGTCAAATTTGAAAGTTTTCCATCCTGCCAATTACCTTCTGAGGTTATTAATCCGACTCAACATAGCACAGACCATTATCTCTATAAAATATCATAAGCTGTTATTTCCGGTCAATGTTCATCAGATTTAGCGTCGATGCATCCAGGTAACATGTGCAAATCTCGCTGGCTCACCTGTGCAAATAGAATTCTGAGATTATACATTTCTACTGACAAACCAACAAAGGAAATAAAGATTTTGATCAAGTACATACTTACAGTTTACTCACCTTTGTGGTTCTCAATAAGATTCAACAGTTCAATCAAAGATGGCTCGCGCCATCTCTATGCTGCAATTCAAAGGTCGACATACTTACCTGCTAAACTGCGCAAGGTTGTCGATTCATCCATTCAACAGAATGCTTTCTTTGCTCTTCCAGAAAACATTCTCCTTAGTATGATGACTGACGAACGGATAGAAGTCAGAAAGTTGCCACTTGACCGTCTTTTGGCAGCCAGAGAAGCAGAGTCTGACACTGTGAATGGAAGAATGACCAATACAGGTTAGCTGAGAGCTGCAACAATTTTCACCTTGCGCTGTGCCTTTTCGCTCGTATCTCGGGAATTATTCGTCCTACGGCCATGATCATTTCGGTAGCAAATGACCTGACAAATAACTTTTGTTTCATACATTTTGCCATGAGATGCGTATTTCAGGCGCTAGGTAGACAATTTCACGATTTTTGGCGAATTTCCGAAATTTCAAGGCCGGAGTTGGGGTTGAAGATGCAATCCGATCTCAAAACAAAAAGTTACATTGGAATCAGGAAGTACTAAGGCAACTTTTCCGCACTATTAGAAATCCCGAATCGAAAAAAGTTCGGAATCGACCCACCCTAATGTACACTGACACAATGGCACAAATTAAAATGTATCTTCGGTAGCTCCAAACTTTAAACGGCTGGGCCCAACGATTTCGCCAATTTCATTTTTTTTCTTGGTCACTCCACCAAATATAAGGTGCGTAACTAAGTGCCCGCTGCTAAAAAGATCTAAGCATCTTTCCTGCTTCTGTAGTTTGCTTTGTAATTGTTGCTTTGTGATGGCAAGTATTTGATTAAGGGGAATTTTAACAAATAGGGTGCAAGCATGATGGCGCTGTCAAAATAGGTTAATTGAGAAAGCCATACAAATTAATAAGACTATTTCATATTCTTGCGAAAAATGATACAATGATACAATGATTTTAATTGCCTAACTTAAAAGTAAAGGAATATCCACTAAATAAATGTCCTTTAAGTTTTGATTGTTATTCGTTCTCCGTATACTTTATATTAATGAATAACGGAGTTTTAAGGGTCACGTATAGTGAAACTTGAATCCTTGAAAATTAAAATAATAAAGCATTCAAAAGTCTTTAGATTCGGAAAAATTATTAAATATTTTCCAATTAAAAATTTTGACTGGCTATGAATTTTTTTGTACTAAAGGATGACATATTTCGAAGTTGCCTACTTTTTTAAAGGAAAAATACAGAATGATGATGACAAATTTATCATTCGAAAGAAAATTCTTTAGCATATGTTTTTTTAAGTTTATCTCTTTTAAATGTTGGTCGCGGATATGTCTCAGATGATCCATCCGTTGCTTCCAATTTTCGATGACTTGTTCGAGCATTTCGACAGATAAGTGGCGAATTACACGCGGGGTTGTTCGCATAGGCTTTAAACTTTACATATCTCTACAGGAAAAATTCTAACGGTGTGATATCACACAATCTTGGTGGCCAATTGACCATCCCAAAGCGTGAAATTATTTGTTCACGGAAGGGTTTTCTCATTACATCCATTGACGGTTACGTTCTCACCGGCATCATTTTTGAAGAAATATGAACCATTGATTTCACCGACCCACAGAGCACACCAAATCATTGTTTTTTCTAACTAAGACTATATGGATGAAATGGCACGCTGTTTTACTACTACTATAAACAAAAAGGCACAAAACAAACGCATTCAATCATTTTCACAGTTCAAATTCAACACGGCACAACCTGTTAAAGCGTAACATAACAGTATACAGAAAACAACTAACTTGAAACAGGAAGTGCAACACATCTGAGTGCAGTGCTGCAAACCTTTTACTCCCTTTCCCTCGCCCAGGCAATCACTAGGAGCAGCTGCATATTCAGTCAGGCAGTAAAACTGCGAAACTCTAGGCGATTCGAACCTTAGGCGCTTGTTCAATTGTCGGCTGACATAACAACTCTAGGAAAAACATTTATACACCAATTGAAATTGAGGCGTGAAAATTTTACACACAAATGTTTAGAAAGTGTGTTGAAGTATGAGACATCAAAGTTGTGAGGAACAATTCCGAAGTCGTAGACTGTACCAAGCCCATTAATGTTGCCTTCAGAGAAAAGTCGTGTAAATTATACATAAATATGTATATATCAACAAGTTGGCTGCTTTTTAATGACGTTGAAATGATGAGAAAAGTATAAGAGCACAGATCTAGGCTTTTATAATTTAACCCTAGACAGCTAACCTTCGTCGATTCGACGAGTACGAAAAAGAATATTCGTTGCCTCTCTTGCCCGCGAGGTTTGATCATCCCAACGTTGCTTGTCAACTCAGTGTTCGCTGAGCTTTTCTGAGAGGCACACGTGTTTGGTGGGTAAGTACGATATTTTTCTAGATATTACGATAATGCTCGTCGTTTCGACGAATGGTTAGGGATTTAATGTAATATATGTTTTTTATTTTTTACAGTTTTAATCATGTCTTCAAGGCGATTGCTGTGTGAGGAAAGTATAATGCGTTTATTAATGGACGAGGACGATGACGGGGCATTGGAGAAGTTATCCGATAGCTAAACTGAAGACACTGTATTGGTGGATAATGTTGAAAGTGATAATCAGTCAGAAGAGTCGTCATTACTTTCGGGCGATGAAGACATTCATGAGGGGGTTTCTGGTGCTTTGATGGATGATGTGCCGGGACTTGCAACACCTTCTGCTTCAAACGAATTAAGCTCAGGTAACGATCCTAGTATTTTGGCATTCTCAAGCAGCACTATCCGCAGTCGGTCCCGTCATGCTTGGGCTACGCGCAAAGGGCGAACTTCGAATAGAACCGCAGCAATAAATATAGCACGTGGAGCCAGGGGGCCAACTCGCACAGTAAAGGATATTGTCGACCCGCTAATGTTATTTGAACAATTCATAACAAATCAGATAGTAGACGAGATTTTGAAATGGACAAACTTAGAGATTGAGATGAAAAGACAGAACTATGAGTCAATATCATCTACGCAAAAAAACACTAGCAAAGAGGAGATCAGAGCCCTGTTGGGAATTATGGTGTTAACTGCAGCATGAAAAGACAATCATCTGACCCTTGATGAATGGTTCAATTCAGAGTAATGTGGTACAAGATATGTATCTTGTATGAGCAAAGACAGATAGATGTCTAGTTTTGCTTGATAACGGCAAAAAAACGATCCTTTTACCCCATAAGAGATATATGGGAAATGCTTATTGTCCAGTGCCGCCAAAACTAAGTTCCCAGAACAAATGTTACTGTTGATGAGCAGCTACTGGCTTTCCGCGGCAGGTGCAAGTTCAGAATGTATATATCAAATAAACCCGCCAAGTATGGGGTCAAGTTAGAAATGATGTGTGATAGTGGCACAAGGTATATGGTCGACTGTATACCATATCTCGGAAAAGGAACCAATACAGGAGGGATGCCTTTGGGAGAGTACTTCGTAAAGGAACTTACTCGTAGTATTCACGGCACTAACAGAAACGTTACCATGGACAATTGGTTTGCCTCAATACCACTAGCAAAGCAATTACTTCAGCAGCCTTATAAGCTGACAATTGTAGGAACAGTACGTTCTAATAAAAGGGAAATTCCAGAAGAAATGAAGAACAAGAAAAGGAGTAACAGGAATTATCAAACCACCGAAGTCAATACATCTAGAAAGGTGAATACATCGATGTTCGTGTATGATGGACCCCTTACACTTCTTTCCTTCAAACCTGAACCATCAAAATTGGTTTACATGCTTTCCTCTTGTGATGAGGAAGCCTCAGTTAATCCAGATAATAAAAAACCACGCATGATAGAGTTCTACAATTCTAAAAAGGTGGTGTTGAGACATTTGATCAAATGTGCTCTGTAATGTTATGCAGCAGAAAAACCAATCGATGGCCAATGTGCGTTCTCTATGGAATGATGAATATAGCATGCATCAACAGCTACATACTTTATTGCCACAATGTCTCGGTACAGGGTGAAAAAATACTGCCTAGGCGTGATTTTATGAAGAAGCTGCATTCGCAACTTGTAGAACCTTGGCTGAAAATCCGACATGAAATTCGTACCATGCCGACCCACACCAAAAACCAAATAACAGAGATATTATTTCCCAATAATGATGAAAATCAAGGTCAAAGCCAACCATCAGCCACCAATGACCTTCAACCAGCAGAGGCACCAACTAGTAATAAAAGGAAAGCTTGCGGTCTATGTTCCTATAAAAAAAGGCACATGACAAAGACGGTATGCGCAAAATGTAACACTGCAATTTGTTGCTCTTTAAAAAATTAGTTTTTATATCTTTTTCAAAATATTTATAGTGTTTTTATTAAAGTACGCCAAAGAAGAAATGTCTGTTATGTGTTTCTCTATTTTAAGTTTTTTTATAAATATGTTGTCTTCTCGGATCTTATTAAAACTAGTGCCTTAATTAAATATGTGTTCAACAAATACAATTTGAAATAGAATATAAAATGAATGTTTTATTTTGTACAATAGTTCCTGAAATACATATATTTGCAATTAAAATAATTAAAGATTGTTTAAATGCATGAAATAAAGACACTCTAACAATGCTCGTCGAATCGACGAATGGTAAGGGTTTATATGGGGCTACTGAAGGTTAGCTGTCTAGGGTTAAAATTTTAATGCTAAGTTTTTTTAACTGAAAGAATTCAAGAATGAAATTTATTTATTTTCCATTTAATTTTGATTTGTCATTTTTATATTTGTATAACCTATTTAAAACCTTTTACAAATTTTAAGGAGTTCTTGAATTTTTCGCCTGTGAAAAGTTTAATAAATCTTTGAGAGTACCTGTATGTACAAAATTGAAAATGTTCATTGCTTCAAAAAGGTGGGATGTAACAATATACTTTTTAGACATTTTTATATCCTTTATAAATGTTAAATAAGATAAGATATATTCTAGATATTGTAATAAATTATACAGTCCACATATGTATATACAAAACATACATAAATAAAAACATAAAACTATATGAATTTATATGCAACACATCTTCATATATGAGGCACGTAATATATAATATAAACATATTTACATATTTGGGTTACATATTTGGGGAACCCAAACCATGCAACATAAATTATATGAAAACACACATATGTACTGCAATGTATGTATAGTTGAAAAGAACCCCATGTGGTGTGCCGTACATACACATATATTTAATTAGAAAACTAAGACTTCAAAAATAGTATATAAGGCTCACAAATTTAAAAATAAAATGTCTAATGAAAGCTTTCTCACTCGACAAAAGACTTATTCATTTCCTCCCACCAGCGGTAAGGTTGATAAAGTCTTTATTGAGTTAACACTGTATGTCGTTGCCAGCGACAAAAAATATCCTAAAAAGAAACACGGTTATAATGCTATATATTTAAGTAAACATTTTTTCGTTTACAGCTTATTATACTCTCGCAACAAAGTTGCCAAAGAGAGTATTATAGTTTTGTTCACATAACGGTTGTTTGTAAGTCCTAAACCTAAAAGAGTCAGATATAGGGTTAAGTATACCAAAGTGATCAGGGTGACGAGTAGAGTTGAAATCCGGATGTCTTTCTGTCCGTCCGTCCGTCCGTCCGCCCGTCCGTGCAAGCTGTAACTTAAGTGAAAATTGAGGTATCGTGATGAAACTTGGTACACGTATTTCTTGGCTCCATAAGAAGGTTAAGTTCGAAGATCGAAGTTCAAAATCGGCCCACTGCCACTCCCACAAAATGGCGGAAACCGAAAACCTATAAAGTGTCATAACTAAGCCATAAATAAAAATATTAAAGTGAAATTTGACACAAAGGATCGCATTAGGGAGGGGCATATTTGGAAGTAATGTTTTTGGAAAAGTGGGCGTGGCCCCGCCCCCTACTAAGTTTTTTGTACATATCTCGGAAACTAGTATAGCTATGTCAACCAAACTCTATAGAGTCGGTTTCTTCAGGCATTTCCATATACAGTTGGAGGTGGGGATAATAACCACGCCCACCTCCCATACAAAGGTTATGTTGAAAATCACTAAAAGTGCGTTAACCGACTAACAAAAAAACGTCAGAAACACTTAATTTTACGGAAGAAATTGCAGAAGGAAGCTGCACCCAGGCTTTTTTTTAAAAATTGAAAATGGGCGTGGCGTCGCCCACTTATGAACCAAAAACCATATCTCAGGAACTACTCTACCGATTTCAATGAAATTCGGTATATAATATTTTCTCAACATCCTGATGACATGTAAGAAACATGGGTGAAATCGGTTCACAACTACGCCTTCTTCCAATATAACGCTATTTTGAATTCCATCTGATGCCTTCTCTGTATAATATATGTATAGTGCATTAGGAACCAATGATGATAGCGGAATAAAACTTTACACAAATATGGTATTTGAGCTGAGGTAACCCTTGTGGAAAAATTGTCGTGATCGGACTATAACTTTTCAAGGTCCCTGATATCGAACACGAAGAACTCAGTGCCTAACCTAACATAACCTAATTTTTCACCGAAAATATCGGTAAATCTCTCAGACATTTTCATGTAATTCAGAGGGCATCATTTTTATACTCTCGCAAAAAAGTTGCTAATAACAGTATCTCGATTATCACTTTATCATGCGAGAGTATAAAATGTTCGGTGACACCCGAACTTAGATCTTCCTTACTTGTTTTTCTTTGATTATTATTTTTGTTTCGCAACTGTTATTTCCTAGTAATCTCTGATGATTTGAATTTTGTCGCTTTACAGGAGATTGAATAAATAATAAGAATAAATAAATATAATAGCACTTTCACTGGTCAACGTATCCAACAGTGTAATGAAACATAAATTTTATTCTTAAATGAGATATATTTTTTGTATGTATATGCGTAAACTCACCATTTTGAATGACTGCATCAAGGTAGCAACTTAAACATCTATGCATATACATACATAAATATTGTAATTTCAATATTCCACATATTGCCACTTCTGTTCGCAAATTCGCAAAGCATGTGTGTGTGTCCTAGCGTAAGAAATTTTGCATTATGTGAGTCAGCTTCCTCACACACTCGTTTACCACTTGAGCAAGGCTAACGGGTAAGTATTAACTTCCAATTCGTTGGCTACTAACTTAAATTAAAAGAAACTTAGTTTTTTAAGAATATCAGCAACCACATACAAATATACATATATGCATTGCCGAAGTTTACATGGGGTGAAAAGTGCTCAGCGACCTTGACATGCGTGATCTATGGCAGCAGTAATTTTAAAATTGCAGTGGATGAAAATTACAAAGTAAAATGAACTTAAAATGTTTTGCATCGAAAATGTTTGATCATATGCATACGTTCTCACAAGAGTTCGAAGTATAAGAAAATTTACTTAATTTTCTCTCGGTCATATAATCAAGTACATGTAGTTGACCAGCAAATAAAGAGTGTATTGAGTTATTTCGTATTTATAAAAATTTCCATAAAATAGATCTCTAAGCTAAACAAAACCAAAAAAATGAAACAGATTTCAAAGCTAAACAAAACCAAAAAAACTTTAAATTCGATTTATTATATATAATACTAGCTGACCCCGCAGCCGTTGTCCTGCTTGAAATTATATGTTTTGAAATGAAAAGAAAGTTGAATTTATATTGTGTTGAAAATCATTTATTTGCGATTTTTCTACATTTTTTTTAATGTAGTTTGATAAAAAAATATTTTGGTTTCCGTTCTGGTGCGTAAATGTGCGAAATGGCTGTCAACTTGTGTTCGATAACTGCGTCACAATCAGTTGGGTTCCATTTCTCAATTTCGGCGCATGAAGATTGTGAAACATAAAAATGACAGATCCAAATTTGAGACGCAAATGATGCTGCGGCACACCAAGCCTCTCCAAAGAATTTAAAACTTCCACTGTAAAATTTATGGCTTCGCCTTCATTGTCAAGACGATCGATCGACTTGTATGAGCCCAAAACCTCCCGGAATTTGACTTTGAATCTTCCAGATTCTATAATTCATGGCTTCGCCTTCATTGTCAAGACGATCGATCGACTTGTATGAGCCCAAAACCTCCCGGAATTTGACTTTGAATCTTCCAGATTCTATAATTCATGGCTTCGCCTTCATTGTCAAGACGATCGATCGACTTGTATGAGCCCAAACATCCCGGAATTTGACTTTGAATCTTCCAGATTAAGTCATTAACATCGGTAATTTTGCCAGCTAAAATTACGCGTGTAACCAAGATATTGCAGTTACGATAATTTGGCCAATGTTCGGATTTTCCAATTCATTTCAATTTTCGGAATTTTCCAATTCTTATTGAATACAATGTAAAATGTCATCGTTTATGTTGTTTTTTTCGTATCTTATAACTGCCGCGAATTTGAAGGCTGATATGTAGAAATGTGAAGTAGCTATCGCACTGTCCATAGTTTGTTTCCAGTGATTATCATGTTCCAGCAATTGCAATTGCTGGCATACTTCTCAAAAAGTTGCACACAATGTTCCATTCACAAGACGCAATGACTTATGCAAATGAATTTGAACCGCGATACGCACAACAGCCGGAAAATTTTCATGAATTGCAAAAGTAAATATACTATAAAGCGCATTATTGCAGTTCACATATCGACCCATTTGATACTCGCTGATCTCATCTCGTTCAATACCAATAACCGCCATGTTGCTTCCTTTGGTGACGTAATTACAAACTTATTTGATCGATTTCAGCAAACTGCAATACTCAACATTGACATAAGTTTTGAATGTGAATTAGTCTACAGTGGTGAATATGGTACGATTCATGTGTTTTCAACTTCGATATTCACTTTTCTAAATTGACTGCTGAATGTTCTGCCATTGTCGTCTGGTGAGCTACGCGGATAGAGTGGATATCCATCATTTCTTGTTTGAGTTTCCGAAAGAAAAGCACGTGGATGGGTTTTGGTGCATTTATTGTCAGACATACAAACCGAAGTGACATTGTGGTGTCCGCAAGGCCCATTAACCATATTGGTTTTCAGCACTTCGTATAATACTGGATCTTTCTCTGCATCACCATCCAAATAGGAATGTGTGCGTGCGGCAAACCTCTCTTTTGCCACTCAACAGAGTACATCAAGCATCTAACATCACCACATATACGTTGCTTCAAGATATAGTCCATCAAACATCGTAACTTTTGTTTGAAAAGTCGTGCTGTGATATCGTGACGATCGCTTGCTGATTGATTGCGCTCCATAATTCCGCACGTATGTCATCGCACCCTGGGAGTACTTCTTGCCTTGCCTTGGGCTGCTATACGTTGATGAAAAAAAGAACGCCTACCAATATTAGGGCGGCCTCTGCACGGCAATATTACGATTATTTTGGCGATGCGATTTGATGATACGGATGGATAGAGGAGGTCCCTCCTCAGACTCATAGTTTTCGAGATATTTCTGTTTAAAGTTCAAAAATTTGTAAAAACAATGCTCGTTTTTTCACTATGTTCAACCCACATTTCACGTATTTTTTCAATTAATATATACTTAATTCACGTATATCTGACCGTGTAAGAGACATACATACCATTTCTAAATTTATGCCACACGCTATGCGACTATCCTTGTTTCCTGTTGACTGTCATCTCAAATGCAATTTTCACTGGTAACGGAATACGTTTGAACTGAAATGGAAAATCGTTAGAACTCAAAGGAGTTCTTAGAATCAAACATCCTGCCCCCTTGTATTCGATAGCGCAGATTGCGGAACATAATAACGACAGATACAACTTTGAGATGCAAATGATGCGGTGGCATACCAAGCCTGTCCAAAGAATTTAGAAATTCCATAGGATAATGCACGGCATCGTCTTCATTGTCAAGATGATCGATCGATTTGTATGAGCGCAAGTCAACCGGAATTTGAATTTAAATCTTCCAGTTTAAGTCAACAACATCGGCATTGCGCGTGCACTTAAGGAAAAAGGAATCGTAGTTACGATAATTTGGCCAATGTCGGAACATTCGTGCACTTTTTAATTATTTTTTACTTTTTTTTAAGTTATTTTGATAGTATAACTTTATAGAAATAATAAAAATGTTTCTTGAGGTGATTTCATTTTCAATTAAAAATTAAAACCACATATTTTAAAAAATATCGTTAAAGCGGTTTCCTAAATAAAAAGGCAAATTTTTCATGGTGGTGTTTTTCGTCGTGTTATAAATTATGTTTTTTATTACATCAAATCAACACAAAAAGAAGAAGCATTTCGGGCTCAAAAAGAAATCTCCTGCGCTGCGAGCAAAAATAAATATCGGTTCCATATGAAAAAGCATTTCATGATATATTTGTTTGTTGTTGGATTTTGTTATACTCAGAACAGCTTATCTTATCTTATACACTCAGTCCTTTCGCGTAAAAATGGTTAGTTTTCCAATATTAACTGACGAATTGGTTCCGAATATAAAAAATATCGCGTATAACAAAATATACGCGCAAAAAATATTCAAAAACAATACAATAAGTTTCAAATTTCAGACTTATGATTTATTCATTCATAACAAAATAAAAAATACAAAACAAAAACCATATATAAATGAGAAGAAAATAGGTAGATTTATTGAAAAAAACGTTGAATGCTGTTTAATCACTGTCATTATCCGTAGTGGAAATTATTCTTAGCCGCTTATTTTGATGGCCGGCACTGATATCACTAGAATTTGTATCAAAATCAATAGTAAGAACTATGGATTGATGTTCTGATTGACTTAGGATCCCCGACTGAGTTTGCACCATAAATTCAGTTACTTTTGTTTGAATGTTCTACCCGTAGTTCTTTATAACTTAACATGCACTCAATTATTTTTGAAAAATTCGTGCACGTTCGGCATCAGTATCATTTGCTACAAAATAATTTTCCAATTCTGCTGCAAGTTTAAGACCTTGCTTAATCGTCTCTGCTTTAATTGGATGCTCGTCTATCTCGGTGCCGCTGCCATTTTCCGATTCGATTACTTCCGTAGCTATTTCAGTCAAATCGTCATTACCGAGCTCTCGGTCTAGAAGAATCTCGTCAATATCTTCTCTCGTCATATCTGCAAGAATTTCTCCTCCCGCGGAACGTGCTAAATCAATGATATCTGAATAATTAGTTGAATTGCTTGTTACGGACATACCACTTTTAACACATTCTGGCCAAACAGATTTCCAGCATGCGTTTAACGTATGTTGCCTTATTTCAGAAATTGCTTTTGACGCGTACAAGATGCAATCCTTGATAGAAAAATTTTTCCAAGAATCGGTGAAGTCCAATTCAGGATTTTCCTCCAGTTTTTCCGTAATGAACTGAAAAGTTTTTTGAGGAGGAAAATGATATTTACATTAGGATGTTCAATCAACGGATGGCCTGGTGCATTGTCAATTATTCAAAGAGCTTTAAAGGGCTGTTTCTTCTTCTCCAAATAACTTTTAACTTCTTGTACAAAGCATTTAGCAAACCATTCTTGGAATATATTTCCAATTACCCTGGCTTTTTTATTGGCCATCCAGTGAGCACGTAAATGTTTTAAATCTTTGCCCTTTAGTGCTCGCGGCCTGAGTGCGCCGGCATATTAAAAATTATTACGCGTAAAAATATGTAAACAAGCAAAAAACGAAAAAAAGCAATCGCGTTAAAGTGAAAGTGCAAAAATAACCGCGTTAAAGTGAAATAGCGTAAAAAGAGATCGCGTAAAAAAGGACTGAGTGTATATAAAAATGAATCGCAAAATGTGTTGCTAAGCGCATAACTCAACAACGCCTGGACCAATTGGCTAATTCTTTTTTCTAAATGTTCGTGGAGGTTCAGGGATGGTTTTCACGAAACTCAAACTAGAAATGGTAGATGTCTACTCTTACGGCGTCGCTCACCAGACGACAATGGCAGAACATTCAGCATTCAATTTAGAAGAGTGAATATCGAAGTTGACAACACACGGATCGTACTATATTCACCATTATTGTCTAAGTCACATTCAAAACTCATATCAATGTTGAGTATTGCAGTTTGGTGTAATCGATAAAATACGTTTGTAATTACGTCACCAAAGGAGGCAACATGGCGGTTATTGGTCTTGTACTATACAGTCGATACGTGAACTGCAATAAAGCGTTTTGTAGGATATTTACTTTTACCCCTAAAACTTAGAGGTCACCAACAAGTAATATGACCACGCGAAGGGTTTAAGGTTTAAAACAGTACTCAGCTCTGGTTGCCCAGAGCTCCTTTATTTATAAATTTACTTATCCTAATTCATGTATGAACCACATGCAGAGCACAGTCACATATCTTAATACTAATCTACTGTACATACCGACAGTATATACAAATATCTTAAACATAAGTATTCCAAACGGCGTACACAACTACTTTTTATCTTTTATTATTTTAGGATCATTTGCGATCTTTTACATTGCATATATTAAATACTACAGTCTCTAATTAATATACCCGAAATGAACAATCTACGTTTGAGACTAGATTCGTATGTGCTGGCGATAATGAACATAAATATTTGTAACATGATATTTGTTTCTATACAGATTTACAAAAATATCTTATTTACAATTGTAGCCGTTAAGAACTGTTCAGAAATCTAAACACGATTTGCATTTCCTGAGTGTTTTCTCAACTACGCGACAACAGAAGTGTTGAGCTTTTGTGATTTTAACGCGACTAAAAAGTTTTATTTTGTATGGATTGGTGGTAGGGTAGACAGAGCTTTTGTTGATTTCGCTTTTTAAGGTTGTCGTTGCTTTTCTTTTCAGTTCATTTAGTCCCTCAATTTTTGCGATATCCATTTGAAATTTTACACACATCTTTTTCGCCCAAGAAGCTGCTCATTTGTCGAAACCATCGATATATGTATGTATATTGTAGTATAATCACTGTAGCGTATAGCTTCCATACGAACTAAAAAGTCGAAATCAAGTGCTTGTATGGAGAATTTTTCGTTTGACGAGATATTTTCAAGAAATTTGGCATGGACTGTTGGCAGCGGCATAAGTTTAATCTTCGGAGAAATTGATAGAATCGATTTACTGTCATTTTGTTTACCAATGTTGCTGAGTTTTTCCTTCGGCTTATATCAGATGAATTTGTGAGCCCAATATTCTAAAATTATGGGTTGGACTTCTTTAAAAAATAAGCCAGTAGTAAATATCTTTCTCCCTGGATGGAATTCACTCAACTTTCCTATTCGATAATATAAAATAATTTGTTTCATATACATAAAATTATAATAATCATGTTTTCTGACTAATTCAATATCTGGACAAAGCTGTTTAGAGATTCTATATGTTCCTCAAATCTAATACCAGTTGAATAGTCTACCAAATAATATTTTTCAAAGCAGAGAATAATATGATTTTTTATTTATATTTTTTCAAGAGGAGTTAAACACTAATTTTACCACGAATACATTAACAACAACATTTACCTTTATGTATATATTAATAAATGGTCTGTCGGAATGAAATTAAAATTTCCTCAACGTTTATTATAATTGTGATAAGTTGAGACAATTAGATTTAGTAAGTTTAAGATCACTTACTATTTAGCCTCCTGCAATAAAAAGAGGGACATTTTCCTCTTTGTTGGTGTTGAAGCTACAGAAAGCTTTTCAAATATTTTTAAAGAACACTGCCGAGTTTATAGGCGTGTGTTAAAAGAAGTAGATTTTGATTTCTAAAACTTTCCTGAAGTGCTTTTCTTTTTCTGTAGGCTAGCTGAATATCGTCCGTGCCATTGTCTCATAGTCAAAAACATTTGCAACAAAATTATTTTAATATGAATACAATTTATTTAAAAGCTTTCAATGGTTTAATTTATATTTGTATATTTTAATTTCGTTTTTCGATTTTTGCTTTGTCAATTTTCATTTCTATTTTAAATTATAATATCTTTAAAATTCAAAGAATATACATTAGTAAGAAACACTGTTTAGCAAAAAAAAAATAGGATTGGTTTAATCGTAGGTGGATTTTTAGAAGAATTCATGAATCTAATACAATTAACTCTGAATATAGAGAATCAATTATCTCCGAATATGGAGAGCCGGAGATAATTGTATTAGGTATAAAGATTAAAAACAAAGATTTAGACCGACTCTTTTGATTAATTTCGTCCAGCTTGAAACCGCGAACCTTTCATATGGATTGTTTATGGCTTTCTCAATTAAGCAGCTAATCCTATCGGCCAGCCTTCTCATAATTTTTAGTTATTGGAGCCAGATTCAGCGTTACAATGGGTCTGGTATCATACTCCATCTTGCTAATAAAAACGAGCTGAATTAGCGGTGCGACCGAGAAAAGGAGATCACTGAGGAACTAAACACAACGTTTTTATTCCCCAGTAGAAAAAAATTAACCAATGGTTCTGCACTTTTCTGATCCAATGGCGAAATCAACGGATTAACCAACAGATTTGGAAGTGAAATAGAATCAGGGGCATGCTATTTCTCTAGTTATCCATACACAGAAAGTCGCTTCAAACTAAATGCCTCTGCTCAAACCAGCAAGTTTATAAATCTTCTAGCTAACTTGATATTAAGACTACATGTTATTGGCGATGTTTCATTGCTTTTGGTTATGAAAGCAGGCAATAACTGAACTCTCAGTAGGTAACTCGGTTAATATCAAAGACAGACGGGCTGGTCCGCTCGGGGTACAATTCTCTTAAGCTGCTACATACCATTAAGCTTCTTCAGGAGTAATTTGAATCAATGAAACTTTGAGAAACACCTTAGTCATACAGTGCATGCAACAAATTTACATTGGGGTAGTATTGATGTTAGACAGACCAGATGTGCAAAAAGCTCTATAAGTAGGCGTTGAAACGGAACTTAGTATTACCGTAGGATTCATTAAGGTCTCAGTGTACAGAGAATGGGAAACGGGGATTCGGTGGACTGGGCAGGATGCGAATGGCCAGCCTTCAGATGAATGACACGAGACATACTCAATGGCTCTCAATGCTCCAGCTTGAGAGATATTGGGCAGCTGTGGCGGAAAAAGCCTGGGTTTTACCAAATCCACTGAGTTGCTGGATAAGCCTTAACTTGGTTACCACCCTGGAGTCCAATATGCCTAATAACGGTTCAAGTACGCCTGCCGTCTGGTGCTCATATGCCTTTTTTCTCAACTAACCAACCAAAGTTTGCCCGTAGCAAAAAAATAAAGTGTTATAAGAAGCTTTGACAAGGCTTTTAGCAACATTTTCGGACAAGGTATGAAGAGATTTCACATTTGCAATTCTTTTTCAGTTTCGCGTACTTACGTTTAATGGAAAATTTTTTTATTGTAAAAATTTCGCCGTCTGTCACCTGAAATTCGTATCATCAAAAAATTCGAAATTGAATGTCTTATTGATTACGCTTCACTACTTCAAATTACATACAAAATATTACATATGTTCAACATTTTCTGGTTCTCCGATCAAATATGAACTAGTTTTAACCAATATTAAAATTCTGTTTCACTCATGTTCCATTTTATTTCGTGTTTCATTCATGCCTCTGTAAATTTCCGAAAATGTTGTTACGTTATTTTGTATTTCAGGTGACGATATGTCCAACTAAACATGATAATTTTTAATGTTACCAGAAGTGAGTGGGGTGGCTCAGCCAGCCTGCGATATTTTGTAATTAATTGGCAGCTGTTAAAATCCGCTTCTCCGCGCGATAATGACACAAATGAATGAGCGTTTCTTTGCTTCCTGTGTGAACCTGAGCATTCGTTTGTGGAAATAAGGGCACAGGGGTTAAATTATATTATAGAAGAAGGTTAAATTATACTGGAAACAGGTACACAAGATGATTATCAACATATTGATGGCTAATTAAGATTTACATTATACTTGCCTGCTGTTTAAACTCATAGAACTAGTTTTTCCAGCCTTCCAAAATGAAGACGTAAAGCGCAGAGAAAGCTTCATCAATAAGTTATTTGAAACTTTGTCATATGCATCTTCTCTGCTAATTTGAATTTCATTCCCTCTATGACTACCTATAGAGCTTAATATTCCACTATTTTTCCTAGTTTTCAAGAATCGCGCTTTAATTATTAAATTCACTTACGAGTACTTATTACAAGTACTTGCGCATGATGAGTATTAGGCATCTGTGCGGGTGCGGCGGGTTGCTCGGCAGTCATGCAGAAACTTGAGAAAGTTGAACAGCTGTCGCCAGAGGCGAGTTGCAGTTAATTCAATACACTTTTGTGAGGTTGTGAATATACAAGACAGGCAAGAGATTTAAATTGCATTTTCAATTAATATTCCTAGTTGACAAGGTGAAAATACTATTCCGATATTTTATAGGAAGTTTTCGAACTGCGAGCGTCTAGCTTTCATTATTTTTGAAATATTACTAAATAAAAAAGACATGTTGTTCTATCCTGTAATGTTCCATTTTTACTGAACTTAAACAAGCAGCTAATTTTAGGGTTATCAACACTTTACTACATAAATGGTGGCAAATCCAATTCATGCGTTAATTTTGGGACGCCCTTAAGAACCAATGGCTAACGTAACATATTAATAAATTCAAAATCTACGTAAAGGGTCCATCAACAGAAACTGCCCTAGAAACGTAATTAAACCTCCGGCAATATACAATGACTAGCTTTCTGGACATAGAAAAAGCTCTTAGTAACACAGAGATGACACAGAGCGGCATAAATGTGCAGATGGTTCCAATCGATGTTTATGAACAAAATTAGTATAGTCATGGCATTAGTGGGACCAGCATACATTTAATTATTCATGAATATTTGATAGTAAAAAATATTTGACCGCCCAAAAAAAAGCTAATGTCGATTGGTCGGGAGATATGTTAAAAACAATAAGGTGCTTCAAAACACGTCTATGAAAAAGTGATAGATGAATGAACGTGAATTTACGAAATCCGAAAGTAAAGGTGATCCGAATCCATAAAAAACTGTTTGTGCACGAAATACTTTAAAGCAAATGGTTGACTGTTTTTTGGGAATAACCAAACATAACTCAACCATACTACTAGAACAATGCACAATATTAAATTCTGAGTGGTACACAATCATTTCTGTGCCAGTTGTCTTTGAAGAAATTAGGAAAACCGATCGCCGAAGATGGATCACTCTTAACCACGATAATGCGCGCTCTCAAACATCGACATAAAATTTGCATTTTTGAGTACTTAAACCTTCAATGTGGTGGGTCATCTACCGTATAGTTCTGACGTGGGACCGAATGACTTCTTTTTATTCCTTTACAAAAAGATAAACTAATGGGTCAACGTTTTTCGACATTTTCGCATGTTTTGGAGATACCTCAATCAGAGTGGCCAAAATGCTTCGAAAATTGATTCAAGCAAAAGCTTGATAGATGGAGACTATTTTAAAAACAATAAAGCGATTTTTGATAATTAAAACTGTTTTTTGTTCTCTAGTTCTTAATATAAAGGCAACCTACGTAGCATTCCACAACTCAGCGACATCAACATTTCGGAGTTCTTTCCTCTCTTCTATGGGTGGTTGCACTGAATTTCAACTCAATGGAGGAGGAGATAAAGCAATATCTTATACAGTCGATGTAGTATTAATAGTACCAGGCCTTTTCTTTCCACAATCATTGAAATTATGGAAATACCTTTACGAAAGTTTAACCTTATACTATGTTACCGCAATTTCTACATTCCACATTCCATGGTACCACAATTTTTCTGTTCCCCTTACCAAAACATTTGGGGGGCGAGATATATAAAAAGCTCATTTGGAAAATGAATATTGAGAGTTATGGACATAGCGAAATTCTGAAGCAGCATTTAATTTATTTCAATAGATACCACTATATTCTCCCAAGGTTGGATTCTTATATATACTCCAGATCAGAATACGCTCTAGGCGCGAATGAATAAGAGGATAAGTAGTAGAGGAGAATACAATCTCAATCTGTACTGACGGGTCTAAATTCAATTGTGGTGCAGGTATACTTCGAGAATCATGATATCTCTATATCTTCCTGTCTACTGAAATCTGCTAAAATCTTCCAATTGGAAGTATTACGCATATATAAAAGATCAGCGTAGTAAACAAATTTTGGAAGGCTTTAAGCTCACTTTCGTAATTTTATCGTGTGAACTAGGAGCGATCAAGAGAGAGCTGAATGCAATATTTAACATATAGCTCAAAATACACGTAAATCTGTAACCAACTGCAGGCTAGCGAAACAGATATGGCAAATTATGAAAGATAAAAACTAATGACTTATTACATAGGTTCAGAAAAAGTATATACAGACTTATGTTACAGTTTGGAGAGCATGAGTTAAAAGTGGGTACGTCCTATATTAACGCTTGCCGTAGCTGCAAATTCGAAGAAAGCAAGACAACGGTTCTACTTTTCCTCTCGCAAATCAAATATCAAACTCTTAGAATTCATTAGATACCAAATTTTTATTGTCTAAATAGTTTCATACTTAATATAAATAGTCGATTTGTATGTATCAGCAAAACGTTTTCAAATATACATATATGATTTTGAGACGTATTAATGAACACTTTTGAAATAACTTTTTTTATGTGACATTTTTAATTTTTAATTTTGATATTGAATAATTGATTTGTACTGCTTAGAATGATTTTGGTTTACGATCAATAAACGCAAACATTATCTGCATTGTAAGAACAATTCCTTTTATTTTTACTTTTCGTGTCCATATTAAATGTAACTATGGTCTAATACTTAGCTATGTATCGTTTATAAATGTCTATACAATTAATGCAACTGAATATTTATAAGTATGCGAAAAATATACTTTCATTGTGTTTTTTTGCACATTGTATTTGTGTGAACGCTCGTCAAAATTGTATGCTTGACTTCACTTGTCATCAACATGTTTCAGTCGTGTTTTTGAAATGAAAAGTAAGAGAAATCAGACTGATTATATGTTAGGTATGGTGTATATTAAAGTATGAGTTGTTTCCCAAACTAATTTTGTTTATTTGAAAATTTCCATCAATGTTTAGTTTTGTCTTGAGATAAACGGATCCAATTTCTATCATATTTAAATAATTTTACTTTTCCAAAATATTTTATATGGGATTTTTTGATCTTTTGGAATAAAGTTTAGTCCATAACACATAAATCGTGAACTTTGAGATAGTAATATTTTAGTATGAAATTTTCTACCCT
The DNA here is from genome assembly GCF_024586455.1 of Bactrocera neohumeralis. NCBI lineage: Eukaryota > Metazoa > Arthropoda > Insecta > Diptera > Tephritidae > Bactrocera > Bactrocera neohumeralis. Next base: position 54,102,959 of record NC_065920.1, on the reverse strand, counting down.
TCAAGCATGAGGTAATGTTTTTTTTCATGCAACCACTTCTTTAAAAGTTGTACGGGGTTAAAGTTTTGCATCATCTATACTGTATTCACATAGTACACCTAGTCGTATGAGTAACACATAATCTCTTCCCAGACAGTCGGGTCTAAGTAACCGGAACGGATTTGTATTTCTATCCAGCCAAGGACTGTCAACTCGGCACCATTCCTCGAAATTCTTCTTCTTCTTCTTAATTGGCGTAGACACCGCTTACGCGATTATAGCCGAGTTAACAACAGCGCGCCAGTCGTTTCTTCTTTTCGCTACATGGCGCCAATTGGATATTCCAAGCGTAGCCAGGTCCTTCTCCATTTGGTCCTTCCAACGGAGTGGGAGGTCTTTCTCTTCCTCTGCTTCCCCGGCGGGCTCACCCGTCGAATACTTTCAGAGCTGGAGTGTTTTCGTCCATCCGGACAACATGACCTAGCCAGCGTAGCCGCTGTCTTTTAATTCGCTGAACTATGTCAATGTCGTCGTATATCTCGTACAGCTCATCGTTCCTACGAATGCGATATTCACCGTGGCCAAAGCGCAAAGGACCATAAATCTTCCGCAGAACCTTTCTATCGAAAACTCGCAACGTCGACTCATCGGTTGCTGTTATCGTCCAAGCCTCTGCACCATATAGTAGAACGGGAATTATGAGCGACTTATAGAGTTTGGTTTTGTTCGTCGAGAGAGGACTTTACTTTTCAATTGCCTACTCAGTCCGAAGTAGCACCTGTTAGCAAGAGCAAGCCTGCGTTAGATTATCATAGCCCTTATTTCGTTTGCCATGGTCGTCATCAATAGGGGGTCTCTCATCCAAGGCAGTTGGTAATCTTTCATTGGGGGGGGGGCTTTTTACGTGACGGGTCCCAAGCCCAGCGTCTTCTCACTTTAGCTCGCCTTCACACGGATGTTCTTAGGCTACCCAGAGGATACTTGGTCAAAGACCGGAAGTTGTGAGCTGCTTGAGCCATGTGTAAAAGAATCGTTTCTGGCCACTCCCAAGTGAATGGCGATCAGAGAACTTTCCTCACTTGCGTGACCTTCTACACATGACTCCATCCTCCAAATTACTTCAAGAATATTTTCTGGCGTTATGACAACAAAGGCAACACATAATGTACAAATCTTCTATGGATGCTCCGGTCATTAGATGTTTATTTTAACTACTCATAACTTAAAAAAAAAAATTATGAAAAAAGTATCAAAACAATTCTTATATTAGAAGAACCCTTTCGAAAGTTGCAGGTTTAGTTGCTTAATGCAAAATGTAAAAAAATTCTATCTTTTTTACATGGAAAAAGTTATATGATATAAAATGATTTTAGAATGCAAGCCCAAACATCAGGGAATGTTTGCAATAAAATAATCAATTTTGACAATAATGGACACCTTAAAATATTTATATATATTGTACATATATCTCTAAGCAACAGATGTTGCTTTACGTGCAATATCTTTATATTATCACAATTGGCGATAATTCGCTTGGCGCCTCAGCTGTTTGTCATTTTACGGTTGCGCAATCCGGTTGCCAGTGACAATTTTCTATTTATTTTAAATTGTCAGTTATTATCCCATATATGATTGGAAACAAAAAAAAACGAGAATTTGAACGGTGGTAAAGCAATAATGATTCCAAATTTTCTTTTCCATACAATTTAAAAATGAATTCGATTTAAAAAAAAAAAAAATTGCTTGGAGATATTTTTTTGGAGTTAAAATATTTGTCTTACATTTACCACTTATCAAGTTACTGTCACAATTGACTTACTGATCAGCTAACCAGTTATAATTAATGAGTCAGTATTCCGTTAAAGGATATTGGGACCATATTCCTACATTATATGTCCTATCAAAGAATTATGTAGAATATTTATATTAACTTTAGTTTTTTGTCCCGTTCTGATAAAAGATGTTTGAAAGTACATCGGTACATTTAGAATAATATACTATATATCATCACTTAAAATGCAGAACAATGTATCATCAATTGGATACATCATATTACGTATAGGTATCAAAAACTTTTAAGCTTCCGCTGTCTAATATATAACCATTTTATAACCAAAACACTCCTTTTGTTTCAATATGTGTGGTTTCTATTATATCGTTTTTCCTTCATTCGTAAACTTTTGAAAAAAGATGTTACGTTATTTTGCATTTTCGGTGACGATATAGAAAACCTAAATGTGGTTTAAGCCTAACTCTAAGTATTTTTGCGATGTTTCTAAATGATTTAAATAAGGCTTTGTTTTCTAGTTAACTTAACTAAAGTTTTTTGTTAAATGCTTCGAAATTCAATCAAAACAACTTTCCCTACATTTATATTTCTCCACTTATATCTCACACTTACCCACCTAATTTATAGTTCCATCAACAATTTCTATGACATAAGTAAAGCTCATATTTCTTACTATTGTTATTGCTCTTGCTATTGTTTTATTTAATTGCTTCCGAAAAGCCATTAAATATGTTCTATAATTTTAACCAAATTTAACCTATATGTGTGTTGTGTGCTCTTTCTGTGTATTTGTCGGTATCTTCTCATTTGGTGCGTATTAGTACAAGTATCAAATCAATATTGCTGAAGTATCATAGGCATATATGCACATATTCAATCTATACGATACGCTGTAACAATAAAAACAATAAACATCGATGCGGCCAATTCGCAGTAGCTTGCAATATTAATTGCTTTTAAAATTTGGTGTCATTTGATTCTAATACGAATTATTAAGCGCTTTCATGCCAACACTCTAGAAGTATGTAACAAGCACCCAAGGATAGAAGTAGAATTTAATCAAAACCGACGATATCAAAGTAGAATTAAGCAAAGTTATATGTATGCGTATTTAAGCGAATAGAAAGATGCAAAGATTTTCCCAACGATAACCGACAAATCTAAATCTGACGTCTTTTTTGATGTGATGAGCCATTGCCAAGTATTATGATGAAACGAGAAGTAATGTATTATGTTGAAATGTGTTGAGATGAGTTATCAAAAAGTTTATGTGAAAGGAGCTGAGGGAGCTGCAGTCTGCTGATGTGATGCCTACCTGAAAGTAGATGTCATGTCATTCACGTGATTCGAATATATATTTTTGCGAATGATATTATGAGTTGTTAAAATATTTGAGATTTTATCGGCTATGGTGATACGAATAAAAATTTCTTAGTTCTCTAAAAGTTAAATGGAAATAGTTTTAATTGAAGAATATTGCAAACATTGTTGAAAATTCAAGGAAAATTGTTAACGTTAAAGCAAATAAGAAGAATTAACAAACAAAAGTCTACATAGCTTTTTCTTTCTCTTTGCTTTGGAGGACTTTATACCTATCTGAACACATGCACATAGACATAGCTGACTAAAAGTAAACCACGATACCCACAAAAGCAATTCAAACCACAAAAGTTACCACACTGCTATGTACCTGAAATTGCTTGAAGCTCTTTGTTTATATTACAGCAAATCGAAGAGGATACTCTTGCCGCTTTGTGGTAGCTAACCACTTCTTAGTTCTACCTTAAGCATTTGTCTGTAACACTCTTTTAGTTTATTCGTGGACTCCACACTTTGACTACAAAAATTTTATCTAGCTATTTGCATTCTTATTCTATCTAGGAAATGCTAAACACTGTATAGATAAATTTAATAGCTACTGCGAATGTGCATATAATATATAATGTGTAGATGGGTGAGTATTGAAATGTTTCCCTTTTTGCTGCAGCTTAAGTGAACAGCTATGCTAGTTAAGGTTGAAGATGTGAAAAAAGTCAGGGGAAAGGAATTGCTAAAAATAGCATTGCAACCACAATACATTGAACTGGAGTCAGTCGCAAGAACGCACATGCAATGAAAACGTTGTTTGCCGCCACAAGAGTCATATGCGGAAATAGTTTTGCAATAACAATACAATTTACATAAAAATCACAGTGACCTAGCCTGAGCTGAATGCAGACGCAAGAAATGCGAGAGAGATGCAAGGAGCTTGATCTTCATTTCAGCAGATTGAAATTGAGCGAAGGCTTTTGCGTTACTTCAGAGTTATAACAGATGATGAAAGAGGTAAAGACCGATAAATTGTATATTTCTTTCTAACTCCGCTTTTCTTCTACCCTGCTCTTCTACGCATCTTAAATTTGCCATTATTAAATCCATGTTCCTCTTCTACTGATTTTCCTTTTTTTGAATACACAGAAACTTAACTGCTTTTTTATACATTGGCTTTTGTACAAATTAAATTACTGTACGTTTTCAACTCGAGTGCGACTTTTAGCTGGAAGTTGAGGGAGCAGAGGATGAAGTATAAAAAGAAATCAAAAGAAAACAAAAAGAAAAATGTTAAGCTTCTTTTCGCGCCTATTTACTTTTCTCCTTGTCTGGAAAAAGTAATAATAATAATATTTTCCATATGGGATTGTTTAACTAATACTAAAACAGAAACGGGCTGATTAAAAATATGTATAAATATAACTGCAACGTTAAATAAAGCTTTTAAAGATATACTTATTCGATTTGAGTGAAATAATAACAGAATTAGTTTATGAAAATATTTTTAGCAAGATTACATTCACAGAAATATTCCAGCCGACTTGTTTTGAAACCAAAGTTTTCCAGATTAAGAATGTGTGAGCGATTTTATGTCTTATTCCTCAGGAAGACAACCTGACAACAAGGAAACCGTTACTGATTACAATTTATTGCGAAAAAACAAGTCTCAGGTAAACTCTTCAAATATCTTTTTTACTAACCCTAATATTCATTAGAAACTTGGCTAAAATAAAGAAAAAAAATATTCACTTCTCTGTCTCGTTAATTTGCATTGCTGATTTCTAACTATATTTCTTTTTAACCATTTCTTTTATCAGAATTGCTTTTATAACTTGTATTTTTTATACTCTTGCAACCTGTTGATACAGAGCATAATATCCGAAATCCGAGTGTTTGGCATAGGGACAAAGAGGTTTGAAAAAGTGGATGTGGCCCCAACCTCAAATGAGCTTCATGTACATATCTCCTAATCTATTAAGCCCCAATATCAACCACGTTTGGTATCTTTGAGAAGAATGTCTCCCATTTTCATGTTGCTGTGTGAAAATGGGTTAAATCGGGCTATAGCTACGCCTACTTCCAACAGTTTTAAATCCCATCTGATTTTTTCCTTTCGCATGTACAAATCAAAAAGCAATTAATATAAAAGAATAAACGTTTCCACGGGAAATACCTTTAGAGTATGCCACTTTATGACCAAAAATTGTCCAATCTCAACAAAAACTGTTCAAGTCCTTAGATGTATATGGGCCTCAGTGTATACAGTTGACTTTTTTACCGCAAATATGAGCCAATGTGTCAGATATAATATATAATTGAAATTCAGAGAGAATCCTATTCTGATAGTAATATGCCTCCCTGTCTAAAATGGGTTGAATGCGGTCAATACTTCACTGATGCCCCATACCTGTAGTTTCACTATGTATATTTTTTTTAGTTCATAGTACAACAGATTTACTTACATATATTCAAAATGAAATTTCATACTAGCAGTATATGAACTTGGAAGACTACACACAATATTAAAATAATATTTTATATTTGTCACCATTTGCGCTTACGTAGCATATCATACGTGTCGGGCGTTGTAAAGTATGCAATAAAATTTAAATTTTCTGCAACAAAGTAGACGTAGTAGTAAAGCAAGTGTGAGAGCTCCATAGTATGCAAAAGCATTAAGATGGAAATTATGTTTTCTGTTTGAAAAGGCAACAAGTCGTTAAAGCATTCGATTTCTTCGCTAAAAGCAAACAAAGAAAATCACATAAAGAATTGTAGTTAACCTTTCGGGATAATTCAATGTTCGTATGTGTGTTTGCAGCTTGCAGAAAGGGCTGTGAATGCAAATAATATTTATATCCGAGCACTTGTCCTTAATCGCTGTTACTAATGTACTTCAAAAAGTGACATTTTTATTTGACGCAAGTACATTATACGATTTCAGTAAAATATTTTCAGTTATGGGCGTGTGTGTGCCTTCTTCGTTTGCCTTATAAGTTCTGCGTGATGGTATTTTACGCCCAAGTTCGCTTATGGCACGCTAAATTAAAAATTAGATTACGCGAAAACTACTTTTTATTGAAATGATGATAATGGTGCTACCTTTGTATGTCAAATGTACTCGACGACCGCCAAACCTATAAACCAGGCAACTATACTATCATCAACAGGCCCAATAGACAACAGCGAAATTCTGCTCAGTTACATTGTGTTGGTTTTATTCATTTATGAATTATGAGGTATAGGTCTACATTGCAGTTTTTCAACGTTTCCAATGCAGTGGCTGGTAACTTGTTGTCTTTTGACTTTTGCTTCTGCCCCCCAATGGCACTGCCAGTGATCAAGTGCACCTTTAAGCTTCAAACGTAACACGACGTTGTCATTATCCAAAAAGCCTTTGAATCTATCTATGAATCAGTCAATACTATTTTCCATTTCTTTGGTTTTCAAAGCACATACTCTTTTTGGAAGCAGGAAACTCAGTTAAAATCCATCCAATACTTCTCTAAAAAGGCGCGTCTTCAAATTTTCTACGATTGTGTCCAACAGATGAATTTACACTGAGATCCTGTAGTATTTTTTGTTTGTCAGATTCTTGGGTTTTGTTCGTCAACTTTCAGTTCTGCCGCCAATTTTTTCGTGTCTAAATGGATTGAAATGTTCCTCAGCTTTTTGTCCTCGATTTCGCTGAAAAATATGCGGTGAGTATCGTTGCTTTTCTGGCTATTTCCTTGTTTTTCCAGTTACTAGTTCTTCTATGTTAGAAAACTTGGAGGATAAACCGCGAAAAATATATCAGTCGAACATATCAGAGATTTCCCCCATTTCTCCCTCTGAATCTGCCACTGTTATATATCTATTTTATAGAGACTTCGATGTTTCTGTCTGGATGTTGCTAAAAAGTTTGCAAACTTAATATACCCTGTTGAAGGGTATACAAATACAACACAATAGCTATATAAGTATATTTTACTTAGTGATTTACATCAATTCCTGGACTTTTGTACTTTACACATTCAATTTCATATTATTTTATAACAAAAGACAATATATTTCAAAAATTGCAATTCTATTCCAATTTCGCAAAAAATTTAATAATAATTAGAAACTTGGAATTCTGCAATTTTTTTATTTGAGGAACAACTTCAATTTTGGCCTTATTTATGACAAAGATTAAAATAGATAGATAGAATCATACAACTCATGGAATTTCAAAGTAGAAAGTGCCTATTTTTTTTATAAATATCTCGGAAAATTAAAGCGGATATGACGCAAAAGCAAAAAAAAATGCACCTGTATTCCCATTATTTTCAACTAGGTGCAAGCAGAGAGGCTGGACTATATACCTACAATTTTGCCATTAATAGAGCTAAGTGTAACTATCGTAGTAAAAATCAAATGAATTTGGTTTTTTGATAACAGTAATGCACGCGATAGAGTAAAACATATTACTTAATGCGACGCTAATAAGTGCAGCTGGCTGTGATAGGCAAGAAAATAAATACATTTTGCAATACAGAAAAATAAAAATTATTCTTTCTAAATAATACTTGTATTTCAAGCTAATACGGATAGGTAAGTTTTTATATGTACGTGGGCTTTCATTGTACTAAAGTGTGATTTCTCTCGATATTCGCTATATACTTGTATATGTGCGAACGTGAGGCAGCCTTTTAGGCACTCCAACTAAACGAGCGATCACGCGAACGCTCTGTGGCGTTAATGTATGTGCGTATAAGCCGCAAGGCAATCGTATGCTATGTGTATAAGTTAAATTATATGACTTTATTGGTTTATTAAATTAACATTCTACTTTATTTGCCTTAGGCATCTATCTTTTCATAATAATTTTTGTCATTGAGTTATAAAATTCATAAGAAATAAAAAATTTTCCCAAAAATAATCAAAATTTAACTGTTAATATCTTTTAAACGGTTGAGTTTACGAAAAAATCATAGTAGACCTTTTTTGTAGAGCATTCAATTTCCTACAAAATCTAAGGAACAATATATTTTTTTAAGTAGTTGGAAGCGAGATATAAATTTTTCTTCCCGTTACAATTAAAAACTCATGTTTGGAGAGGCTGTCTTAGAGGTGTCTAGGAACCTATTTTTCCGAGTACCAAACGAAAAAAAATTTTTTTTTTTTTGAATCACTCTAATGTATGTACATATAAAAATGAATCGCAAAATGTGTTGGTAAGCGCATAACTCAAAAACGCCTGGACCAATTTTGCCAATTCTTTCTTTAAAATGTTCGTTGAGGCTCAAGGATGGTTTTTATGGCGAAAAAAATTCGAATGATTGCCGGAAAACCCCTAAAAAGAGTCTTTTTCTCTTTCCCATACAAACGAATGAATGTTTGTTTTTTAGTAACGCTAAGAGAACGGCTGCACCAATCTTGGTGAAATTTTCAGAGGTTGTTTGTTGTGAATCGGGGAAGGTTTAGAAATAAAAATACCTTTTACTTTTCATCAGGAAAAGTCGGAAAATTGGAAAATTCCAAAAAGTAACTTTTTTCCATACAAATTTTTTTCAATTTTTGTTTGCTTTGTTTTTCAATATTTTGATTTGAAAATTATTTGAATCGTTCGCTTTTCAAAAGAAAAATTATTGAAAATTATTCAGTGAAATGTAAGTGTGTTTCACACAGATTGATCAATTACTGATTGAAATTTGTTACGAAGCCATGAAGAGGTCGCGCTAATATAGCAAGGCAAGAAGTACTCCCAGGATGCGATGACATATTTGCGGAACTATGAATCGCGGTCAATCAGCAAGCGATCGTCACGATGTCACAGCACGACTTTTCAAACAACAGTTGCAATGTTTGATGGACTTTATCTTGAAGCAACGTATGTATAGTATATATGGTCCAGTTAGATGCTAGATGTACTCTATTGAGTGGCAAAAGAGAGGTTTGCCGCACGCACACATTCTTCTTTGGATGGTAGATGGTGATTAGACCAGATCAAATTGATGAAATCATTTCTGCGGAAATTCCTGATGCAGAGAAAGATACAGTATTATACCAAATGGTGAAAACCAATATGATTAATGGACCTTGCGGACACCACAATCCCACTTCGGGTTGTATGTCTGACAATAAATGCACGAAACACTATCCACGTGCTTTTCTTTCGGAAACGCAAACTAGATGTAATGGATATCGGCGTCGCTCACCAGACGAAAATGGCAGAACATTTAACTTTTAATTTAGAAGAGTGAATATTGAAGTTGACATCCCACGGATCGTGCTATATTCACCATTATTGTCTAATTCACATTCAAAACTCATATCAATGTTGAGTATTGCAATTTGGTGTAAAAGGTAAAACACGTTTGTAATTACCTCACCAAAGGAAGCAATATGGTGGTTCTTGATCTTGAACGATATAGTCGATACGTGAACTGTAATAAAAGGCTTTGTAAGGTATTTATTTTTGCAATTTATGAACGTTTTCCGACTGTTGTGCGTCTCGCAGTTAATTTGGAGAATGGCCAAAGAGTGTGTTTCAACCCAAAGAATACAGTACAGCCAGTGGAAGCACCGCCAGAAACAAAACTAACATTTACGAGTTTTTTTTTTCTCAACTTTCGTCAGTGATCCGTTTGAGAGAATATTGCTCTATTCGGAAATGCCTTGATATTATACATGGAATGCATCGTCGAGAAATAGTTGCGCAGAAAGCAAGGCCAATCAGTAGATGGACATCCAGATGTGTTCTCAACTAATGCATTTGGACAAATTTACACAATCCCAAAGAAAAGCGACGATTGCTTCTACCTTCGGTTGCTATTGATTAATGTGCGCGGCTCAACTTCATTTGAGTCATTGATCACTTATAGGATACGAACTAAAATGACATTGCCGAAGACATTTTACATCATCTTCGCAAAAAATTGGAAATAAGTCAATTCCGGTTGATACTTCCGGTAGTTCGATGTCAATTCCATCCGCCGTTTATCAATTCACGAAAGATGAACTCATCACGAATGTTCGGATATTAGCTAAATTTTCGTAACTATGATTCCTTAAGTGCACGCGCAATGTTATCTACCAAAAATGCCGATGTTGTTTACTTAAACTGGAAGATTCAAAATCAAATTCCGGGAGACTTGCGCTCATACAAATCGATCGATCGTCTTGACAATGAAGACGACGCCGTGAATTATCCAGTGGAATTTCTAAATTCTTTGGAGAGGCTTGATATGCGACCGCATCATTTGCGTCTCAAAGTTGGATCTGTCGCTATTATGTTTCGCAATCAGCGCTATCGAATACAAGGGGGCAAAATGCTTGATTCTACGAATTCCTTTCAGTTCTAGCGATTTGCCATTTTAGTTCAAACGTATTACGTTTCCAGTGAAAATTTCATTTGAGATGACAATCAACAGGACACAAGGATAGTCGCATAGCGTGTGGCATAAATTTGGAAATGGTATGTTTTTCACAGTTGTCAGATATACGTGGCGTATTCACGAATTGGAAAACCATCTTTTCTGTACATCGGAACAGAAAACAAAAAATGTTGTTTATCAAGCTGCTTTACATTGAAAAAAATGAAATTATAAATTTAATTTTGTTTTCCTTTCAAAACACATAATTTTACGCAGGACAACGGCTGCGGGGTCAGCTAGTAATTCTATAAAAGGAAATTTTATACAAATATCCCCAGTATTCTGTCATATATAGAATTTCAAAACAATCAATTCTGATAAATTAATTTTGAAAAGTACAAAGTAATATTATTTTAGTTAAGTGGATTTAATTTGTCAATATTTACCAATGTTCTTTTTATCATTTTTTTTTTATTTTAGCTATGAGAAATCGTTAAGATCAGTTTTCTAGCATTTTGAAAAATATGTAGCTAAAAACTTCTAAAAATATACCCGTTCAGAGCTGGTGAAGACATAATCAGAACCATATTGCACAAAATCGTGAGAGCTTTAATCCGGATTTATCATTGCCAACATTCTTCTGAAAATTTTTTCACAGAATGGATGGGCACACTAATCGTAAAAAATAAAAAATAAATTTTTTTTTACGATCACAGATGGGCTCATTCGTGTCTTCTTCGATAATATGCTCCACGGTAGCAATAGGATCTTTCATGCTTACTGTTCAGCATATTTTAGGTTGCGCCTTATCCACTATACTATTAAACGTTGTTTGAAGCCGATCCAGGGTTGTTCGGCTAAACGACTCTGCAATATCACCGTACAATAATCCAAAATGGATACAATTAAAGCGTGCATATCTGATTTCAGATCTAATTCATTTTTCTGAAATACAATTGTCTAACTAACGAAATGGACAGTTGTCCTGCAATTTCTATATAGTTCAATTGTTTCGTTCATAACCTACCTAGAATAATATTGCTTTCAATAATATCCTTCAGAAATACAACGATTCCTTACAAGAACTGTTATCGGTCACTTTGTATGGCAGCTTTTTGCTGTAGTTCAACAATTTCTTCGGAAATCGCACCGTTGCCTTGGATATCATAAATAATTTTCTGAAAATATCGCCTCAAACGAAAAAATTTTCCGTACAAACACTTGATCCCGATCCTACAGTTGGTATGCCAGATATAAGTTACAGTGTTCCGATATCAGGCGTTCTCACAAATGAGCAGGTTCTTGGTGAGAGAGGTAAGGACGCAAAGATCAATATCATAAAAACTGAGGGATTAGTTCACATGTCCGCAAAACAAAAGAATGGAGAACACAGACAGACGGTCATAACTAAATCGACTCAGCTCGTTATGCTGATAATTTGATTATATACCACATAGAAAAGGACAAAAATTTATTCAAATAAGTGCTAGGCATACCCAAATGGTGCATGTGTAAAGATAACAATGTCACTGTAGAGGCTTTATTTAAAAAAAATTAATCTGCTCGTATCTTCTTCTTCATATAGCTTACCGCTTACTCGATTATAGCCGAGTTAACAACAGCGCGCCAGTCGTTTCTTCTTTTCGCTACGTGGCGCCAATTGGACATTCCAAGCGTAGCAAGGTCCCTCTCCACCTGGTCCTTCCAACGGAGTGGAGGTCTTCCTCTTCCTCTGCTTCCCCCGGCGGGCACTGCGTCGAATACTTTCAGAGCTGAAGTGTTTTCATCCATTCGGACAACATGACCCAGCCAGCGTAGCCGCTGTCTTTTAATTCGCTGAACTATGTCAATGTCGTCATATATCTCGTACAGCTCATCATTCCATCGAATGCGATATTCGCCGTGGCCAACGCGCAAAGGACCATAAATCTTTCACAGAACTTTTCTCTCGAAAACTCGCAACGTCGACTCTTCAGCTGTTGTTATCGTCCAAGCCTCTGCACCATATAGCAGGATGGGAATTATGAGTGACTTATAGAGTTTAGTTTTTGTTTGTCGAGAGAGGACTTTGCTTCTCAATTGCCTACTCAGTCCGAAGTAGCACCTGTTAGCAAGAGTTATCCTGCGTTGGAATTCCAGGTTGATATTGTTGGTGGTTTTTATGCTGGTTCCAAGATAGACGAAATTATCTACTTCAAAGTTATGACTGTCAACAGTGACGTGAGTGCCAAGTCGCGAGCGCGACGACTGTTTGTTTGAACACAGGAGATATTTCGTCTTGCCCTCGTTCACTGCCAGACCCATTTCTTTTGCTTCAGCCTGGAGAAAGCAGAACTAACGGCGCGGGTGTTGAGGCCGATGATATCAATATCATACGCCAGCAGCTGTACACTCTTATAGAAGATGGTACCTTCTGTATTTAGTTCTGCGGCTCGAACTATTTTCTCCAAAAGCAGGTTGAAAAAGTCGCACGATAGGGAGTCGCCTTGTCTGAAACCTCGTTTGGTATCGAACGTCTCGGAGAGGTCCTTACCGATTCTGACGGAGCTTTTACTGTTGCTCAACGTCAGTTTACACAGCCGTATCAGTTTTGCGGGGATACCAAATTCAGACATCGCGGCATAAAGGCAGCTACTTTTCGTGCTGTCGAAAGCAGCTTTGAAATCGACGAAGAGGTGGTGTGTGTCGATTCTTCTTTCACGGGTCTTTTCCAAGATTTGGCGCATGGTAAATATCTGGTCGGTTGTTGATTTTCCAGGTCTGAAGCCACGCCAATCAGTTTGTTGGCGGAGGGCTTTAATTTTTCACACAATACGCTCGATAGAACCGTATATGCGATGTTGAGGAGGCTTATCCCGCGGTAGTTGGCGCATATTGTGGGGTCTCCCTTTTTGTGGATTGGGCATAGCGCACTTAAATTCCAATCGTGATGCATGCCTCTTATCAGTTCTTCGCCGCCGTGTTTGAATAGCTTGGCCGGTAATCCATCGGCCCCCGCCTCTTTGTTGTTCTTCAGACGTGTAATTCCTACTCGAACTTCTTCTTGGTCGGGCAATGGAATGTCTGCTCCATCGTCATCGATTGGGGAATCGGTTTCGCATTCTCCTGGCGTTGGGCGTTCACTGCCATTCAGCAGGCTGGAGAAGTCTTTCCTCCATAATTTAAGTATGCTCTGGGCATCGGTGACTAGATCACCTTTGAGGGTTCTACAAGAGTATGCTTCGGTCTTGAAACCTTCTGTAAGCCGCCGCATTTTTTCGTAGAATTTTCGAGGATTACCCCTGCCGGCCAGCTTATCAAGCTTTTCGTACTCACGCATTTCAGCCCCTTTCTTTTTCTGTCTGAAAATGCGTTTCGCTTATCTCTTTAACTTTCGGTATCTATCCCATCCCGCACGTGTTGTGGTCGATCATAACCTTGCGAGGTAGACAGCCTGTTTTCTCTCCGCTGTGACACGGCACCCCTCGTCATACCAGCTGTTTTCTTGCACTTTTCGAAAACCAATGGTTTCGGTTGCAGCTGTACGTAAGGAGTTCGAAATGCCGTCCCACAGTTCCCTTATACCGAGTTGTTGACTAGTGCTCTCAGAGAGCAGGAGTGCAAGCCGAGTAGAAAATCGTTCGGCTGTCTGTTGTGATTGCAGTTTCTCGACGTCGAACCTTCCTTGTGTTTGTTGGCGTGCGTTTTTTGCTGCACAGAGGCGGGTGCGAATCTTAGCTGCAACAAGATAGTGGTCCGAGTCGATGTTAGGACCTCGGAGCGCACGCACATCTAAAACAATGGAGACATGTCTTGCGTCTATCACAACATGCTCGATCTGGTTGGTGGTTTTTCGATCCGGAGAAAGCCAGGTAGCTTGATCTATCTTCCTTTGCTAGGATCTAGTACTACAGCTAACCATATTTCGGGCCCCGGCGAAGTCAATCAGCCTCAACCCATTTGGGGATGTTTCCTCGTGGAGGCTGAATTTACCGACTGTAGTGCCAAAGATACCTTCTTTGCCCACCCTGGCGTTAAAGTCGCCAAGCACGATTTTGACATCGTGGCGGGGGCAGCTCTCATAAGCGCGCTCCAAGCACTCATGAAAGGCATATTTGGTCACATCGTCCTATTCTTCCGTTGGGGCGAGGGCACATTAGCGATATGTTGAAGAGCCTCGCTTTGATGCGTATTGTGGCTAGACGTTCATTCACCGGAGTGAATGACAGTACTCAGCGACGGAGTCTCTCTCCCACCACGAATCCAACACCATACTTGCCCTCCTTTATATGGCCACTGTAGTAAATGCGTTACTCGTCCCTGTCCTTGTTCCGTCCATCGCGTTTCTTAGACGGCGGTGATGTCAGCCTTTATTTTCACGAGGACATCAACCAGCTGGGCAGCGGCACCTTCCCAATTAAGGGACCGGACATTCCAGGTGCATGCCCTCAAATTGTAGTCCTTATTTCGTTTGCCATGGTCGTTTAGTTTTCATTGGTACTGTTTTTTACGTGGCGGGTCCCAAACACAGCGCACAACCCTATGTAGGGGATATTTCGCCTTCTCACTTTAGCTCGCCTTCAAACGATGTTCTTAGGCTACCCAGAGGATACTTGGTCAAAGACCGGAAGTCGTGATCTGCTTGAGTCAT
Source organism: Bactrocera neohumeralis (assembly GCF_024586455.1). Lineage (NCBI taxonomy): Eukaryota > Metazoa > Arthropoda > Insecta > Diptera > Tephritidae > Bactrocera > Bactrocera neohumeralis. Next base: position 54,087,910 of record NC_065920.1, on the reverse strand, counting down.
ATGTAAAAGAATCGTTTCTGGCCCCTCCCAAGTAAATGGTGATCAGAGAACTTTCCTCACTTACTTGAACTTCTACATATGACTCCATCCTGCTATCTGTATAAATCTACTCGTTTATGTGGTATTAATTTTGGAGGAGAAAAAGACCGTTCACTTATGTTCTAAAATTACTCGAATATGCTTATGTACACTTGTGTTCACACTTATGTATATGTATGCTGCCAGCGACCACAGTCAGATACGCTGAAATATTACTTGATAATTATACGACTGTAATGCAGCTTCAGTTGAATATCATGAGAATAACACCGAAGATTTCGTAATACGCCTCTGCGTACGTACATAGTATGTAGCACGAAAAAGAAATGAAGAGTGTATGCGCGTGATGAGTTGAAAGATTGGCTCCATCGCATAATCGGACAGAAGTTTATCTAATATTAATGTGCTCCAAACATAAAGATAAAAAAAGCAGAATGTACTGTTTTTTGCTTTTATTTACACTTCATAATACAGTTTCTTTTATCAATAAAAAAACAACAGCTATCATTTATGATAACTGTAAATTTGAGTAGCAAAACACAAATATCTCAATTTTTTGCACTCAACGAATAATCGGACAAGTGAAAATAGCAATGCTAAATGTGCTGTTATTTTGTAAATGCGCACTTTACAATCACATTTTTTGGTCTTATTTAGTCATTCATTTTATTTAGTCGCAGAAGAGTTTAGAATTTTGTGAATTATTTTTAAAATGGCTCCAAATGGAAAGCAAACTTCGCTCGAAATAAGGCAACTAATAGTGAAATTGAATGTTGAAGGTAAAACCGTCCGAGAAATCGCTGAATTGGTAGGAAGAAGCAAATCCACGGTCCATGATGTGATCAAGAGGTTCCATCATGAGTTCAGATTGGCTAATAGAAGCAGAGAAGGTCAAGGCAAGATATTATCCGTGCGAGAAGAGCGTTCTATAGTAAAGGAAGTAGCAAATGATCCTTTCAAAACGGCAAAAGAACTTAAAATCTCTTTAAAAAATCGAAGTGGAAAAGATGTCTGCCTAAATACTATTCGTAATACGTTACACAAATACGATTACCATGGTAGAGTTGCAAGAAAAAACCTTTCATTAGCCATCAAAATAAAAACAAAAGGCTGAAATATGCTAAGGAGTATTTGTTAAAATCAGAAGACTTTTGGAATCAGGTAGTTTCACATTATTTCATCTCAAAATACATTTATTTTGATAGTTTTCCCTGTTTTTAGGTTTTATTCACTGATGAAAGCAAATTTAATTTGCATGGATCAGATGGCAAAATGTTTGTGTGGCGTAAACCAAATGCCGAATTTGCTCATAAAAATACAAAAGCTACTGTGAAGCATGGAGGGGGCTCTGTCATGGTTTGGGGATGCATGTCAAGTGCTGGAGTAGGCAATTTGCATTTTATTGATGGTAAAATGAACAAATTTGGCTATCTCAATATTTTGAAGGAAAATGTGAAGCAAAGTGCAGAAAAGTTGGGCATCGCGAACAATTTTGCTTTTTATCAAGACAACGACCCCAAGCACACATCGGGCGTTGCAAAGCTTTGGTTGATACACAACTGCCCTAAACTAATACAAACACCACCGCAGAGCCCTGACCTTAATGTAATCGAGCATTTGTGGGAGGAATTAGCTAGAAGAGTGTATCAAAAAAAGTTTAACACGTTAGGTGAGCTAAAGGAGGCCTTATTACAGGCATGGAATTCCATTGAGCCGGAGGTTTGTCAAAATTTGGTAAAATCTGTTCCAAAGCGCTTACAGGCTGTTCTGGATAACAAGGGTTATGCAACTAAGTATTGACTCCTTTTGTTTTATATATTAAGTGGTTCTATTTTGTTTTGTCCGATTATTCGTTGAGCATAAAAAATTGAATTGTTTTAGTTTTTTATTTAAATTGACAGCTTACATTTAAAAAAGTTACCTTTTCTTTATCACTTTATCTTGTCCGATTATGCGATGGAGCCACTGTACATGAAATGTATGTGCCTTTTGCATAGCAATTACTTGGTAAAGTAAAGGAAGCTTAACTAAATTACTCATTTGGCAGCTGTAAGCCATAACGTCTGATTAAAAGAATCATCACTGAAACAAAAAGGCAAAAAGTAGATTAAATATAAAAAGAAAGCTCGAAAAGATACAATTTAATCCGAAATAATGCACAGCAAAATGCAGTGCGTTCAGTTTTACATATATGTATCATGAGTGGAGATAATTGTAACAATTAATTTGGGATTAAATGCGGACGTATATCTAACGGGTGATTCAAGAAGAGGTACTTTTTCAATAGCATTTTTTGACAGATCTCGAGTGAGCCACGTCAAGCTGTCATGTTTTTGTTTTCATTGGTGGAAGGACTTACACCTGAATCGTTCAACTTTAGTACGAAAATTCACATTTTGTAAAGAATGTGTTTCGCGCACTTCCCTCAACTCATGCTCAGCATAATTGGCCTACTGAGCATATTATTCGCAACACCATCATTCATTATTGGAAAATATTCTACCAAATAGACAAGATACGACGTTTCTGATTCAAATTTTGTTCAGCGATGATGCCCATTTCTGGCTCAATGGATATGTAAACAGCAAAATTTCCGCATTTGGACCGAAGATTCAAGAGCAGCCCTTTCATCCAAAAAAAAAAAAAAACAACGGTATGGTGTGGTTTGTGGATCGGTGGAATCATCGGTACATATTTCTTCAAAAATAATGTCATTGAGAGAGTTACCGTCAAAGGCAACCGTTATCGCGTCATGATAACCGACCTTTTGATGCCTGATGCAATCAATGAATTTGTTGAGCGAATACTTAGGTGAGCAAATAATGAATGGACCATCTGAGATAAAGATAATCTTAAAACATAAATGCCAAGCAATGTTCTTCGGAATGATAATCAATATTTCTCATTCGATTTAAAGTTTGTCTCAGCCTTTATACGGATATTGCATAATCATTTAAAAACTCAAATTCTGTGACTTGATCGTTAATTGTAATCCTTTTGTTAACTTCAATTTCACAGCAGTAAACCATTAAGATATTAAGAACAATTAAAATGCGAAACCTTTCGAAATTATACTCTTTAAATAATTTAGATGCAACTTTCATTAATTTTAGAGGCACACAAAATATATAATTGTAATCGTTGATGATGAAATATAATGTATTGACGCTCAATGACATTTTTTTATAACATTTTTTTTTCTGTAAGCAAACTTAGTTTTATTTTATGGTTCCTTAATTTCAAAATGATACTCAAGCATATATTATAATTGCTATTATATTATATTATATCATATTTGGGTTTGGCTTAATTACACTGATCAACAAAATTTTGTAACAAAAAAAGTAAGCAGCACTTTCGAAACATCTACCTAACCTCTCTACAAAATCATACGTATATTGATTTGATTAGGACTAGTTTCCGTGTTCCGGCACTTATCAGTAAAGTTTAATATTAATCGTCTTTTCTTTATTATTTTCTAATTCAGTGCTTCAGTTTTTAGAAAAGTGGCTGTATTTTGTGTTTGCTGAGTGGAGTGATTCTTAAAAAATGTCAAGAAAGTGTAAAAATGATCCTGACAAGTTCTGTTACATTTGTGGTGAGATAACTTTTGTATCTCAACGAAGAAATTTAACATCTTTAATAAAAAAATTGTATGAAAGTTATTTCGGTTTTCCTGTTAGATAAGGTGTGGGTTCCACACATATGTTGTGTTATGTGTGTAGGACTTCTTACGGGTTGGGAAAAAAGATCTCGATCTATGTCTTTCGGAATTCCGATGATTTGGATGGAGCCGAAAGACCATTCTACTAATTGTTATTTTTGTCTGACTAATACAAAAGGCATTACAATTAAAACTAAAAAACAAATTAAGTATCCTGATGTGTCATCTGCTAAAAAACCAATTCCTCACAGTGAAGAACTACCTACACCAATACCACTTCAGCGCTCTGATCTTTCAACTCAATCAGAGGAAACAGATAATATAAGTACTGATCCTGATTTTCAAATTGCTTCTTCATCTATCTGTCTCCAGGAAGAAACGCCACACCTACTATCTCATGGAGATTTTAATGATTTAGTTCGTGATTTACACTTGTCTAAACAACAAGGATAACTTTTAGGACCTCGATTACAAGGATACAATTTATTGCAACCAAACACAAAAATAACTTTTTCACAAGATACTGGTTTCATATTTTGTAACAGTGTCTGTGATGTTATGAATATTTTGGGAACACAACACAAAATTGAAGAGTGACGTTTATTTATTGATACTTCAAAAACAAGCTTAAAGGCAGTTTTGTTACATAATGGTAATAATCTTCCCTCCGTACCGGTAGGTTATGGTGCTAACATGAAAGAATCCTATAAAACAATGAAATTTTTTTAGAAAAGATTCAGTATGATGAACATAAATGAAAAATTTGCGGAGATTTAAAAGTTGTTGCGCTTCTATTAGGATTGCAACTTGGGTATACAAAATTTTGTTGTTTTCTTTGTGAATGGGACAGCAGAGATAGGAAGAACCATTACGTGAAGAAAAATTAGTGCAAAAGGCGATCTCTTACTCCAGGAATAAAAAATGTGAAACATTCTCCATTAGTACAACCTGAAGATATATTTTTACCACCTCTCTATATAAAACTTGGTCTGATGAAAAACTTTGTAAAAGCAATGGATAAAAATGGCGCTGGATTTCAATATCTAAAAGAAAAATTCCCTAAAATCAGTTACACCAAGATTAAAGAGGGCGTATTTGTAGGTCCTCAAATCAGGCAAGTGATAAAAGATGATATATTTAAAAACCAGCTCAATGATCTGGAAAAACCAGCTTGGGAATCATTTATAAAAATCACTGAAAATTTTCTTGGAAATCACCGACCAAATGACTATAAAACTATTGTTGAGGAACTTCTAGAGAATTAAAAAGCATTAGGCGGCAATGTGTGGTTAAAAATACATTTTTAAATTCACATTTAGACTTTTTTCCACCAAACTTGGGTGCCGTTAGTGATGAGCACGGGGAACGATTCCACCAAGACATTTTTACCATAGAAAAACGATACCAGGGAAATGGAGTCCAACTATGCTGGATGATTATTGCTGGGGATTACACAGGGACGTCCCTGACGCGAAATACAGGAGAAAATCATAATAAAGTATTAATTTTAATATTATATCATTGATAATAATTTAATTTTTGTTAAAATAATTTATAATTTAATAAAACTAAAAAAAAATCATATTACAATAAAACTATTCGTATCTAAAATTTTAGACTACCAATTCTACTATACTTGACCTTATTCCTAACAGAATCAGCCAAAATTTTTCTTGTTACACAAAAAAAATTTTTTTTTTAACGTATATTTTTCTGCTGCTGCAGATGTATTCTAGTGAGAAAACAGAGCAATTTGATTTATTTTTATTTCAATATCAGTTATATTGCTGGATTACATATATTCTTTAGTGGGCACATATTATTTCTGGAAATTGATTTGATAAATCTGGCGGACTTTTAAAAAATTTCATTTTCATATTGGAGAATGTAAGCAAAAATATCCCTCTAATAATAGCAATTACATCGTTTTCATTTTATACTGCTCTTGGTGGTGGATTTGTTAATACTGATCTTTATTAGGTCACCAGGCTTTTTATGTTATGATTTTAGGAGACAATTTGAACTACTTATTCACCATATGTCTTTGCGGAATCGACTATAAATATACACACACTCACCAAAAAACATTTAATTATGAATACGGTTAAGGAAAGCAAAATAATTTAAAGACTCATAAACGGTTCTAAAGAGCATTTACTATACGAAGATATGATTTTAATATTTCAATAAATAGGTTTACCTATCATAAACAATATAAAATTATTGACGTGTTGAGCTACCTATCAAATACAGATCATAGGCTTACATATAAAGTAAAATGATTATAAAACTTTATATGTATTATAATCGTACCCAAATGTCATGCCAATCTAATCTTTCAACAGCTGCATAATCTATTTATATTGGCACCAAGCATGGTACTCACTTTCTGCCTTAAAACTTCTTGAGCTTTTTCCGCTCCTACCATTTGACACTTAGGAAATATCGTATACATACATAGTATTATTGTTGGCTTTATATATAACTCATTAATCCAAAGTCAACTGTCTGTAAGCAGCAACGCTTTTTCCACATGGAGCAAGTGTGTTTGCCAATTAAATAAAACACAAGAAAAAATGTTTACTTCGGCTGCACCAAAGCTAGTATACCCTTCACAGGTGCATTTCTTTTAGTAACTATGTGTTCAGTTTGTATGGAAGCTATATGCTATAGTAATCCGATCTCAACAGTTTTTTCGGAGATTATATTATTACCCTAAGCAGTAATCCGAGTCAAATTTCGTGAAGATATCACGACAAATGCGAAAATATATGCTATAGTTAACCGATCTGAACAATTTCTTCGTAGATTGTTGCCTTAGAAAATAATCTATACCAAATTTCGTGCATATATCTTGTCAAATGCAAATGCTTTCCATACCAGCACTCTATGCCGATCGTTCGTTTTGTATAGTAGCTATATTCTATAGTAAACCGATTAGAACAATTTCTTCGTGTATTACATTATTATCTTAGAAAATAATCTATGCCAACTTTTGGGAAGATACAAGGTGCATTCCAAAGTAAACAGACCTTAAAAAAAAAAAAAAAACAGAACAAACAATTGGTTTTTTCCGGCAAAATCAATTTATTTTATTCAAAATAATCTCCTTCTGCTTTAATACAGCCTTTTAACACGGACCGAAAGAATGTCGAACGAGTGTTTTAGCTCGTTGGCCGGTATGGCCGCCAGCATGCCGGTGCAAGCCTTTTGAAAGGCCTCTACGTCTCAGTTCAGACAAATGAGCAGCTTCTTGAAGAAAAAATGCCGTTTGCGAAATTTCAAAACGATTTCTTAAAAACTGAGTGACTAGTTCGTGTATATACAGACGGACAAGGCAATATTGACTCAGCTCAACATACTGATCATTTGTACGGATATATAAACTTTATAAGGTCGCCGACGCTTCCTTCTGAGTGTTACAAACTTCGTGCCAAACTTATTATACCCTGTTCAGGGTATAAAAATCGAATGAAATAAATTTAAAAGCACTTTGTAGACATATACTTTATAGGGACATATGAATTTACTACATTTATGTCATTTAATCGTGAAGAGAAATTCGAATTTTGTAATCCGATAAAACCAAACATAATGTACATATGTGCATTGGGGTGATTCAAAAAAAAAAAAAAATTTTTTTTTTTTTTTCAATTGGTACTCGCAAAAATAGGTTCTTAGACACCTCTAAGAAAGCCTCTCCAAATATGAGTTTTTAATTGTAACGGGAAGGTCCTCCGCCTAACGGTTTTCTATTTTTTCTTATTATCAGATAGAAAAATTTATATCTCGCTTCCAACTACTTGAAAAAATATTTTGTTAATTAGGTTTTGTAGGAAATTGAATGCTCTAAAATATGGTGTCTTATGATTTTTTCGTAAACCCAACCGTTTAAAAGATATTAACGGTTGAAATTTGACTATTTTTGGAAAAATTCTTTATTTCTTATTAATTTTATAACTCAATAAAAAAAAATTATTATGAATGATGAAACACATAGTTTTGTAGGAAATTTACTGCTCTATAAAAATGGTCTACTATGGTTTTTCGATTAAGTTAAGCGTTTTCGAGATATTCATCGTCAAACATCAATGCATATTAGGGTGGATCAAAAAAAAAATTTTTTTTTTTCGTTTGGTACTCGGAAAAATAGGTTCCTAGACACCTCTAAGAAAACCTCTCCAAAAATCTATTCATAATAATTTTTTTTCATTGAGTTATAAAATTCATAAGAAAAAAAGAATTTTTCCAAAAATAGTCAAATTTCAACCGTTAATATCTTTTAAACGGTTGGGTTTACGAAAAAATCATAAGAGACCATATTTTAGAGCATTCAATTTCCTACAAAACCTAATTAACAAAATATTTTTTCAAGTAGTTGGAAGCGAGATATAAATTTTTCTATCTGATAATAAGAAAAAAATAGAAAACCGTTAGGCGGAGGACCTTCCCGTTACAATTAAAAACTCATATTTGGAGAGGCTTTCTTAGAGGTGTCTAGGAACCTATTTTTGCGAGTACCAATTGAAAAAAAAAAAAAATTTTTGAATCACCCTAATGTACATTGTACATACTATTTAAGAATATTTTAACCCTCTTTTTGGCGCGCACAAAACCTCACTTTGCTTGGCTGTTAGCTTTTCGAAAGCACTGAATTCTAAACAAAGGAACTGTGAAATTTTGTGCAAAACAAGTAGAATACTTTTAAGAGTGTAAAATATCTTTTGCAACACCCCTGCTACGACTTGGCCATAGACTATTCTACTTTTTTCTCTTTACTCAATAAGAAATATACTACAAATAAAATTTGTCGCCTTACACCTTTCTTTTTTCCTTTCGAAGAATTTTTTATGGTATGCAAAACTGCTAGAAATAAGGAACAAAAATACTCCCTGCCTTCTATTTTGGTTGCGTATTCTGGCTGATTGCAAAAAATATAATTTTTTTAGCATGCATTTTGTGGTAACTATTTACAATTTCTAACAGCCACATATTGTCTCGCCTTTATTGATGTATACTTTGCTTAACTGAACTTTGACAGCCGAAAAGGCGGAAAGAGATTGTAAAAATGCTTTTTGGTAGAAGAACAAAGAAAGCATCTCAACATAGGCACATTGACAAATTTTTGTTGTACAGTCGTACGTTAGCATATTTGCATTATGTAATTGAGATTTTATGTAATTTATTGCCAGCAGGAGCGCGACATGAACAAATTATAAGAGGACATGAACTGTAAGATGAGCTGGGGGAAAAAGCATAACTAAGTATAATATAGATTTGTAAGTAAGGCACAGTAATAGAATTCTTGAGTCTCATAGTGATCGAAATCGGATTATAATTTATCAAGCCCCAGATACCAATTATGTGAACCGGAGTGCATGGTTGAGTTTTTATCGAAAAAAGCGGTCAATATCTAAGATATAACAAGGAAACTTATAGAACGTCTTTTCTTGCTGTGCTCGGTGTTAAAATTAGTAGAATCTAACCACATATAGCATCCACATATTTGACATATGGATTTTCTAAATACCGGTTAATTTTTCATCGCACATATCGGTCAGTAATTAAGATATCTCAATAAGAATAAAAAGTATATCTTTCTTCATACAATACATCATTGTGTTCCTTTAGGTATATAGGTGGTATAAAGTTTCTCAATAATCCGCTTGACTTTATACCATGCATATATCGTAAGTACTAAAGGAAAATATACATATTTCTGGTAAGAATATGTCTGCATGCTCAAAAGGGGTAAAATCGAGTAAATACATTCCTAGCCCTTCTACATATAATGCCAAGATTTTCCTTAGCCGGTTGACTATATTGTATGTATATGAATTGGTCAATCTGTGAGTTAACTCGTAATGTCGTAATGCCAAAAAAGGGGAAAAATCCGGAGGTACTACCCGAAGCCCTATTTATCCACTCAAAATTTGGCTGACTTTGTACCATAAATATCAATCAATATGTAAGATGTCTTAGGAATATGAAGTGACCGTATGACATTGGATTGCCATTAAACGGTTAAAATATTTTCAATCGCTCACCGAGTTATCTCAGGTCTCATATAATTTAGATAGAGATATACGTTATTTTTGCAGACTCTATACAGAATATGTCTGTCAATTTATGAGTAATCTTGCTGAAGTGAAAAATTGTTCTCGGAACAGAACTATGGCAAAAGGTTAAGTAATGAGCCCTTAACATTCGCGTACTCTAAACACTTCTTTCTTCTTTTTATTGGCGTAGTCACAGCTTACACGGTTATAGTCGAGTTTACAGCAGAGCGCCAAACGTTCCTTTTTTTTGGTCCCAATTAGTCCCGTTTCTTCGTCGAATACTCGCAGAGCTGATAGGGTCCAATCGGTTTGTGGGCTTTAACCTTTCACACAATACGCTCGATAGAACCTTATATGCATGCTCCATATCAGTGCTTCGCGTTATTTTAATAACTCTGCCGGCAACCCATCGGCCCCCGCCGTTTTGTTTTTCTATTGAGACGGCTAATTGCTATTCGAACTTCTTCATGGTCGGGAAATGTAACGTCCGTTCCATCGTCATCGATTAGGGAATTGGATTCCCCGTCTCCTGGCGTTATGTTTTCACTATGGAGAAGTGTTCCCTCCATAATCTGGGGGTTCTACAAAAGTATGATCCGATTTTGAAACCTTCTGTTATTCGCCACAACTTTTCGAAGAACTTTTAGAATTTTCGAGCATTACTTCTGTCGGCCAGCATGTCAAGCTCTTCGAACTCACGCATTTCTCTCTTTTTTGTCTCCAAATGCATCTCGCTTTCCTCTTTAAATCTCAGTATCTATCCTATAACGAACGAATTGTGGTCGATTGTAACGTTGTGAGGTAGGTAGGATGTTTTCTATCCGCTGTATTCTGTTGCCTTCTCCAAAAGCTAATGGTTTCGTTTGAAGCTTTAAGTAAAGAGCTTGAAATGCCGTCCCACAGTTATTTTATACAAAGTTGATGAGTACTCTCAGAGAGCAGGAGTGCAAGTCAAGCAGAAAATTATTCAGCTGTTTCTTGTGATTGCAGCTTATCGAAATCAAACCTTCTTTACGTTTGTTTTTGCTGCACACAGACGAGTGCGTATCTTCGTTCCAACAAGATAATGGTCAGAGTCAATGCAAGGAGCGCAAAGTATACGCACGTCCAAAACACTGGACGATCTTGAGATAGCCAGGTAGTTTGAACAATTTTCCTATGCTGGAATCGAGTACTGCAGGTAACCATATTTCGGGCCCCAACGAAGTCGATCAGCCTCAATTCATTTGGGGATGCTTCATCATGGAGGTTGAGTTTATCGACCGTAGTGCCAAAGACATCTTCTTATGCCACCCTGGCATTAAATGGGGGGTCTCTTATCCGAGGCTGTTGTTTCCTTTTCATTGAGAGCATTTTTTTGTGGCAAGGCTCAAACGTAACGCACAACCCTGGGAAGGACGGTTCGATTTCTCAGTTTAGCTCGCCTTCAAACGGATGTTCTTTGGCTACCCAGAGGATACGTCGTCTAAGACTGGAAATCGTGAGCTGATTAATCCATATGTAAAAAAATCGTTTCTGGCCACTCCCAAGTGAAAGGCGAACTTTCCGCACTTGCGTGAACATCTACACATGACTCCATTATAATAATTATACCAATTTTTACTTTCCATCTAACTTTGAAGCGTATATATGTATCTGTGAATACTATATGTGTGATCAGGGGCGGATTAAGGCAATTTGCCGCCCTAGGCAGTTACAATTTTGCCGCCCTAGACAGCAGCCTAATTTTTGCCATTTCAGTTATTGATGCACTGACCTCGAGTTTTTTGAATGCGTTCATGAATTTACATTAGAAAAATATGTACAATTAAAAAAATTTTGGGAGTGATAAATTAGGATATGTCAATTCTATCATTTTTCATAATATTTATTGATAGTTGTACATAATGCTTTTGTAGCTCATTGCGTTTGTCTGTTGCCTAAATGGTAGTCGGTTCATGTTCACATATTCTTACGTCGTGCTTTACGAATCGCAAAATCACGAATGATTTCATCGCACTCTATGTCACGTAAAATTTCCGCTTCTATAGTCAACAAAGCCAAAGAATTCAAGCGATTTTGTCCGATAGTTGATCTAAAATAATTTTTAACTCGTTTCAAACAAGAAAACGATCTCTCACCGCTGCAGTTTGTGGCAGCTAAGGAAAGGAAAATTCTGTAAGCAATGTCAACATATGGAAAAACTGCGTTAAGATCTTCACTTCTGAAAGACTTGAAAGTTTCAATAGGCTTGATTGTTTTCAAATTCTGATCACATTCAAGATATGCTTTGAAATGAATAAATTCATCATCTAATGAACTCTCCAAATCTTCATTAAATGCTTTTTGCAAAATTTTTGCTTTTTCCCGGATGTCAGCATTATTCAAGTTCCCCAAATCAATCAAAACAGAGAATTTTTCGTTAATTCCTTCATATTTTCGGCACTTTCCCGTAATTCAAGTAATAGATTATCAAAGATAACATTGTATGTGTTGACTCTGAAGTCATCTTTCCCAAGCAATGTTACCTTCTCTGTTTTCGTTTCATCGTGATAAATTTTCCGACGCTTTACCCTACCCTGAATTGTTTTGTATTCTTGGTTGACTGACAAATCGAATGCTCTACCTTCAAAAAAGTCAAAATCTTCACGTGCATCACCCACAACTTTTATAAGACTTTGACACAATTGAACTACTTCATTCAAGTTAGTCTGCGTTGATTGTAATTTTTTACTTACAGCATTGAATTTCGAAAGTAAAAAACTCCACAAAGATTACATAAAAGCTGTTTCTAGCAATTCAAAACGTTTTCGAATACCTTTGGCTTCACTTTGTGTGACAGCTGTTTGTGAAAGATCGTGTTCTATGCAATACAAAGCTTGTAGTATTTCAGTGTAATACTGATCAAGAGTGCAAACGGCATCGTTGCGAGCTGACCAGCGTGTTAGTGAAAGGGATTTTACAGTAATTTTCTCAGATTTCTTGCAGTAAGATTGTAGAATATCCCAACGACTCGTAGATGCTGAGAAAAAGTTATACAAACTTTGAAGATCATTAAAAAAAGCAGCAGCTGTCGAACTGCTTTCAACTGCGTGATTTCCTACTAAATTGAGAGAATGAGCTGCACAAGGCACGTATTCAGCGTATTCATTACGATTTTTAATCAACTGTTGCAGTCCTGCATAAATCCCTGACATATTTCGTGCTGTGTCGTACGACTGACCTCGACAATTTTTAATGTCAACTCGTAAATCACCTAAGGTAGAAACTACAACGTTATCCACTACAGCCTTGTGGCCTGCATTTGGTAGAAATTTCACAAAACGCCTACCGGCATACCGTCTTTCTTCACGTATCGCAGTAAAAAACACAGCTGATCTACATGTGAAATGTCAGGTGTGGAATCAACAATGATAGAATAATATTTTGTACTTTTGACTTCTTGAATAATAACCTGTAATACTTTATCAGCTAGTATTTGAATAAACTCTTCGCAAATCGTTTTTGACAGATAACTGGTACTACCAATACCTTTATTTCCGAATTTCGAAATATGCTCACCTAAAAATGAATCAAATTCAGATATCAATTCAAAAAGCATCAAATAGTTTCCGTTGTGAAGAGAACCTAACTTTTCATCATGCCCTCTAAAGGGCAGTCCACGTGAAGCTAAACTCTTAATGACAGCGACGACTCGTTTTAAAACATTTTTCCAGTAAACTACTTCTTTGTCATATTCAGCGAGCAAAGTTTTGTCGATTCGACCAAAAGCACTGGCTCTATCTTTTAGAAGTTTCAAGCAACTTTGATGCTTTTCAGAATTTTCATGCTGATTCATTCTTATTGCCGCATTTTTCCAATTACTATAGCCATCTTTTTCAGAAAAAGCAGAATCGCCGCCAAAAAGAAGGCATGGAGCACAATATACCGATCCTTTGCTCAGAGAATATACTAACCAAACACGGGGAGTTTTTTCACCATTTAAAAGTTTTCTTTCGAACGTAGATGAATTCAAATACCGGCTTGAATTATTATGCACTCTTTTTGACTGCGAAAAATCAAGATGGTCATTTCTTTTATAATTATGTTTAGCGATATAATCACGTAATGCGTCATTTATGAGCCATTCCGCAGGGTCGTCACTGAATGTGAAATTGAAGTTGTCGGATATGTTTGACTCTATTTGTTTCGTAGATTCTGTAAAAAAATTTTATACCTGAATTTCATATTCTTGTAAATATGTGTACAAATTTTCGAAACAAAAAATATAGAAAATTTGAGAATCATCTTAATTTGATTATCATGAGCAAAAGATAAAAAAATAGTAGGTTAGAAAAAAACGAAAATACATGAAATTCAGTCTTTACCTGCGAAGTATATTGTTTCTCCAGAAATTTCGCTTTTTTCGGTAACTGATGGATTACCCGTGTCACTTTGATTTCCTTGAAGCACAAAATAAGAAGAGAGTTTTTTTGTTTTTGCCATAACCTCGTCATCTTTGATTTTTCTCTTCGCAGCTTGCTTGCGATATTCAGAACCGCTCAATCGATTCCGCCCGTCACTCATTTTATTGAAAAAAATGACGCTCCAGTTAATGTATATAAATCTTCCAGTTAGAATACTTTAATACTCAAAATAAATTTTCAGTACATTGTCAACAATTCATCAACTCCAATCGCGGTGGCAGCCATGTATCGAATCAACGTTTCGAGAGTTATCGATTTTATAGTAACTGCGGTTGCCCGATTGTGGTAGCCCTGCATGTATTCGAATTTGAACTGCGCATTTGTGAGAATACAATAAAGAGGCTAAATTTCATTTGACAAGATTGTTAGAAAAGTAAATTCAACAATATGGTAGACTTGTACACTTTTGGGTGAAAAATCTTATGGTTTTCATTTGAAAGTAGCATTTTATCTAGTGTAAACGGTCAGAATTTGCCGCCCCTAAAAATTTGCCGCCCTAGGCAGCTGCCTATGTTGCCTGTTCGGTAAATCCGCCCCTGTGTGTGATACTTCAATTAAAAGTATTGTAGCTTAGCGTCTAATTTGTTGAGATTGGATTAGTTCTTGCTTTAAGTCTCATATATTTAATATAATTTTTCCAATCATCTATTTGATGTTTTCCTCATATACCCAATATACTAAATGAATTTAAAATAAATATCTTGACGTCACAGCGAACATTTAACTTTTGTAGAAATAATAAACTATGTTATATCAGCATATTTTAGTAAACATAATCAATAATAAAAAGTATTCAAAGGATATAATAAATAAAAAATGAGTTATGCAGTTTTTTTTACCTGCAAGAATTGTAATTTTTACCTTTGGTGCTTAAATGAGAACAATGCAACATTTATGACTCTTTTCCTTTATAACCGCACTAGATGACTCCAACGCTGCATCTTCAGTAATCAAGTAAAGCACTTGAATACAGCAAAAATTTCAAAAAAAAACGCCATAATGTCTAGAAGTAGGACGGAAAAAAATTACATGGTAAACAAAAGGTGGAGGCATGAATTCATAATTTGCAGATTTTTATATTAAAATCTCAGGAAAAGTATAACCTTACTATTTTAAGATTAAGTTTAGTTTAAGCTAGTTGAGTTGAGATGCGTTATGTACACAACTATGTAAAACGTTATATATGTATATATGCATAGACATATATTACCACGTCTTATGAAGTTTAATCAGCATCCTTCATATATTTTGTGGCGCAATTTTGACAAATTATTATCGGTGAAATGCATGAACTCGTTGGCTCCTTGAAAGCTTTTAATTATGCCGATAACAAACGTCACCATAAATACGAATGCAAACTGTGGTGCTGCAGACTACGTAAGAGCATTTGAATTTTTGGCTTTTAGCGGAGCCAGAAAGCTTAAAAATGTGAAAAACATTAGAAGCAGCTGTAAGTATACCCAGTGGATAAGTTGCAAGGAAGCTAATTCACGACAACTTTTGAGTGTACGCCCATACTTCAAATCTGACAGGATGTCACCACGCAAATACACAAAATATAAAATTTGTACTTTAACTAAGTTAGCGTACAATTTGCAGCCACCTAAAATAATCGTAAATTCTTACATACTTTCGGGTAAATACTGCTTTTCTTTGCTTGGTGAAAGTGTTCATTCACATGTGCTCGAGTTTAGCAAGAAACTCAGACGATTTCAATTACCTGTAGATGTATGTATATGTATATACTAGACTGGGTCGATTTTTATACTCTTGATACAGAGTATAATAATTTTGTCACTGAACAATTGTTGATATCACATAAAACTAATCGGGATAGATATCGAATTATATACATATAAATATCATCACCAGATCAGGATGATATATAAGTTGAATTCTAAGTGACTATCTATCTGTCAACCGAGAAACTTCACGAAATTTCGCATGAGTTACTACCTGAAACAATGATAGAATTTCCGAAAAAATACATTACATATTCAACAGAAAACAATTAGTTAGCTAGTGATAAGCCTAGGTTTCCGGTTATTTAATTTTTCGACCTATTATGCATATACAAGGTGCGTTCCAAAGTAAACAGGCCTTAAAAAAAACAGAACAAACAAATGGGTTTTTCCGGCAAAATCAATTTATTTTATTCAAAATAATCTCCTTCTGCTTTAATACAGCCTTTTGCACGGTCCAAAAGCATGCCGAACGAGTGTTTTAGCTCATTGGCCGGTATGGCTGGTATGGCCGCCAGTATGCCGGAACAAGCATTTTGAATGGCCTCTATGTCTACATAGCGCTTTCCTTTCATGGGCATATGCATTTTTCCGAAAAGGAAAAACTCGCACGGTGCCATATCAGGTGTATACGGGGAGTGGTTAATGGTTAAAATTTGATTTTTGGTCAAATAATCGGTTAGAAGCGTCGATCGATGAGACGGCTCATTATCGTGGAACAAACGCCAACTTTCATCTTCGTGATATTCGGGCCAAACACGTCGAATACGGCATACCAAACGCTTCAAAACTCCAAGGTAGAATACCAAATTAACATTTTGGCCGGGTGGAACAAGTTCTTTGTGGACAATACCCCTGAAATCACAAAACCAAATCTGCATTGTCTTCACTTTTGACTTCTCCATGCGCGATTTTTTGGGTTTCAGCTCGTCCGATGCCTTCCATTCAGCACTCCGGTGTTTCGTTTCGGGATCATATTGGAAACACCACGTTTCGCCACCAGTCACAATATTGTAAATGAAGTTTTTGTCTTTTTTGACCTCTTTAATGATGTGCTTCGAATGCTGGATTCTGAGCAATTTTTGGTCGTCAGTCAAACAAACCGTGCGCACACCTTTCGTAAGCCCAAATGATCGGTCAAAATGCGATACATCGAAGTTTTGGTTCAATTCCATTTCCATGAATTTCAATGATGATTTCGGCTGATTTTTTATGAATTCACGCACAATTTCGATGGAATTTCCGGTGATCACGGATTTAGATTGGCCCACATGTTGATCGTCATTTATGTCCTCACGACCACTTTGAAAACGTTGAAACCACTCGTGCACTCTGCTACGGGATAGGCAATCATCGCCATAAACTTGTTTCATCAATTGAAACGTTTCGGTAAAAGTTTTACCAATTTTAAAACAAATATTAATGTTGGCTCTTTGTTCGAAGCTCATTTTCGCACCGATAACACAAACATACTGACACTTAAAACGCAATAACTTCACTTCCAATCTATGTAATGTCATGAAATTCTCATTCTGAATATCGATTGTCCAGATAAAGATAGCAAATTCTAACGCATCAGTCGACATATAGATGGGGGCGCTAGATTCAAAAAGTCCTGTTTACTTTGGAAAGCACCTTGTAGAAATAACTTGCAGGTAAGTTGCAAGTACTGATAGTGCTAAAGATTCGCGTTTTCACATTTTTTTAATTAGAAAAGGCAGGTTGCATCAACGCAAATACTCAGTTCGTAAAAAGTGGCATTAAATAGACTATACTCAAATTAATTTCGAAATTTTCATTACATCGATCACATCAAATAATACAACTAATGTGGTAATCAGTCAAACGTTTCATTCTTTTTGACTTTTCAAATATAATTATGAGGCAACAAAACTGTGCTACAAAGTGTACAGTGGAATCATTAAAACTAGGTGAACGGAATCAGCCAAATTAGCAGCCCGCAGCCTTAGTTTGTGGCCTTTTTTGACGCAGAACATTCGCGATAGTGTTGGTGTTATATGTACTACCTTTCACTTATTCGCATATATTTACGAATGCATCAAGCGACGATAGGCAGACACTCTGAAATCCGAATTGATAATAATCCGTCGATAAAGCAGCCTCAGTTCGAAATCATGAAAATAAGTACTGAAAATACAAGCGCAGATTCTGCAAAACTCCCGTATGTAGGTATACATATGTAGCGTGGAAGAAAAAAGAAAAATAAATGCGGTCAATGAGTTGAAAGGGTTATACTGTAGGCGTACGTAATTTGCTCTTCTGCATTACAATTACTTAATAAAATAAAGGAGTCTTAATTACATTGTATTTTCGCAGTGGCATTTACAGGCCAATAGCGTCAGATCAGATGAGTCATCAATGAAACTAAAAATGGAAAATTTGATAAAATATAAATAGAAAGCTCGAATATATAAAAAAACATAATTTAGTAAACGCGGATAATTCAAAATGAAAAAATGGCTCCGAAATAATTCGCAGTAACATGCAGCGCGTTGAGTATTCGTATATAAATTACGGAGATAATTACAACCACGTATTGGGGGTATAAATGACGACATATACCATAATTTCAACCCTTCTGTTAATTTTAATTTCACAGAAGTGAAATGGAGATACTAAGCGCAATTAAAAGCCAAACTCAGTTATTTAAATTAGTCTGTTAGCTTAGCACATAATATCTATATGAAAGCAAGAAGACACCAAATAGCGACATTTGAAATTAAATGACTTTTAGGAAAGCAAAAAAACGTAAATAATTAGTTAAATAAAATATTTTAGAGTGCAAATAAAAATCTCAGAGAAACTAATTCACATGACTTGGCAACAAAAAAAAAGAATTCGAAACGCTTTGAAAAGTATCTGACGTCATATTGATATCTAAGTCGGGTAAACCAATACAATATGTTACATCATATAGGCCAATATCGCTGCTGCCAGCTTTATATAAAATCTTTAAGAAAGTACTCATAATACTAGAACATCAGTTTGGTTTTCGTGAACACCATTCAACAATTGACGGGTAGCATCAAACTGCTAATTTCGCTGAATAAAAAGAATTTTGCACGGCGGCCTTTTTTAATACGTCTCAAGCTTTTGGCAAAGTTTGGCATTCGGTTCTGCTGCTTAAAGTGAAATGCATGTTACCCTTCTTTTTGCCGCAACTTGGTGAATTGGGATTGAAAAACATGTGGTTCCATTGTGGCACGTACCACAACCGATATGCTGAAGGATGCATTTCCTAGGCGCCTAAACTCCCGTTCTGGCGATTTGCACTGGCCAGCAAGATCGCCTGATTTGACCGTTCCAACAAGCCTCAGAATGTGAGGACCTATTGCCGGAAGTTCTGGCCAAAGTGATGGAAAATGTCATAAAAAGGGCTCAAATGACAATCAACTGTGGCGGCGGCCATTTACATGATATCATATTCTCGACTTGATGTAAAAAAATTTAAAAGACCAAATAAAAATAACCACAAGCAGAATCAAAGTTTTTCAAAGTTTTAAAAAAATTACAGCCAAAAAACATCGGAAGGTTATTTTTGCGCCACCTTGTATAATTGAACTCTTCCATCTGCATCTGGGCTAATGTCTATAATAAGCCATTGCAGTATTAATGGTACCAGAGACTGAACTGTTACTATGATTATACTCGTACTGCTGTATTTTCTTAGAAAATGTATGCACGAATTCAAAAATATATGACACCCTTTCGAAAGAGATATCACGCAAAGCCTTTAATATTTTTCAAAACTTCAGTATAACATTCTCTCGCAGTTCAACTTCAAAATCATATTATCTTTTAAACTGCCCATATCGTGACATCTCTTGGCAATACTTTGCAGAAAACTACATAACATTATGGAATGCAACTGGTCCTAATCTAAGACTCTATTACAAAATGAAGCATGAATCGAAGTATTTTCGTCGTTCTTAAAACAAAACAAAAAACAACACTTTTGCTCTAAAACGCTGAAAGAGCGTCCAAAGTTCAACTAAGTAAATCAAGCATCAATAACATTATACGACAAAACGAAAAACTAATCACTATTTGTGGTAAGCAGCCAGAACACACAACCAAAATAATATGGTACAAATATGTTTTCCCTACTTTCATATAATTTTGTGCACAATAAAAATCCTTCGATGGGGAACGAAATGTGCGCCACACTGAAAAAATATATTTATATTTAATATTGCATCGAATAAGAGTCCCGAAATATAGCAAAGTAATAGTATGGTAAGTTGAATATTCGTTACGAAACCCATTTCACACTCCCAAAATTATGCTATTTTCCATATACTGTGTTATCCCTAAAAAAATCGCTTTAAAATCCCCTGGTTCAAACCCGGTGTAAGACCCGTAGTCTCTCAAGCAAAACTGTTCAGAATAATATGTAGAACTTTTCCCGCATACGAGATTTTAGAGAAAAAATCGACTTGCTTTAATATTATGTTAACATTCTCCAATGAGGCAAGACAGGAAGATGAAATAATAACAGTAATATTATTCGGTTGATAGTCATTTTAAATTTATTGCCAAAAAGCTATTAAGCAAAATTTGTTTATAGGTAATATTTCATTAATCAAAAACTCAAAGCAATTCATCTCTAAAGGAGATAATTATATATTTTACTAGTTGATTCCGCAGCCGTTGTCCTGCGTGAAATTATGTGTTTTCAAATGAAAAGAAAGTTGAATTTATATTGTGTTGAAAATCATTTATTTTTGATTCTTCTTCATTTTTTTTAATGTAGCACAGCTTGATAAACAACATTTTTTGGTTTCTGTTCTGGTGCGTAAATGTACAGAGAAGATGGTTTTCCAACTCGTGAACACGCCACGTATATCTGGCCGTGTGAAAAGCATAGCATTTCCAGATTTATGCCACACTCTTCTAGCGACTATCCTTGTGTCCTGTTGAGTGTCATCGCAAATGCAATTTTCCCTGGAAACTGAATACGTTTGAACTGAAATGGCTGTCCCCTTGTATTCGGTAACTGCGTCACAATCAGTCAGGTTCCATTACACAGATTCGGCGCATGAAGATTGTGAAACATAATAATGACAGATCCAATTTTGAAACGCAAATGATGCTGCGGCATACCAAGCCTCTCCAAAGAATTTAGAAATTCCACTGAATAATTCACGGCATCGTTTTCATGTCAATACAATAGATCGATTTGTATGATCGCAAACCTCCCGGAATTTAACTTTGAATATTCCAATTTAAGTCATTAACATCGGTATTTTAAGCAACTAAAATTGCTCGTGCACTCAAGCAATCGCAGTTAGGATAATTTGAGTTACAAG